>NW_024412413.1:24859083-25105833 GCF_014898765.1 Herpailurus yagouaroundi | reverse complement strand
ATGGAATACTACGTGGCAATGAGAAAAAATGAAATATGGCCTTTTGTAGCAACGTGGATGGAACTGGAGAGTGTGATGCTAAGTGAAATAAGCCATACAGAGAAAGACAGATACCATATGGTTTCACTCTTATGTGGATCCTGAGAAACTTAACAGGAACCCATGGGGGAGGGGAAGGAAAAAAAAAAAAAAAGAGGTTAGAGTGGGAGAGAGCCAAAGCATAAGAGACTGTTGAGAACTGAGAGCAAACTGAGGGTTGATGGGGGGTGGGAGGGAGGAGAGGGTGGGTGATGGGTATTGAGGAGGGCACCTTTTGGGATGAGCACTGGGTGTTGTATGGAAACCAATTTGACAATAAATTTCATATATAAATAAAAAAATAAATAAAATAAAAAAAATAAATAAAATTAAGTCAACTCGAATGTAAAAAAAAAAAAAAAAGAAAAATAATGAGTATAATTGAGTCAACAAACAAATAAGGGGCAAAGCAAACAATGCTTTATGGTCCTATTGCAGCGATTTTGAATGACCTTGTAAAACTGTAAACACAGGGGTTGGCAGAGTAGCTTAAGAAACAATTAAGCAATGGTTCTGAGAGGGCCAGACCCAAGATGCAAAGGGTAGGCAATTTCTGCAGATGGCAGTGGCAGGCACTTATGAAAGAATGAGGGGAGCCCTGTGAGAACTCCCATCAACTCAGGAGCACCCAGAAATGGCAACACTACCTCCAGGATCTGTTAGCATGGGTATAGATACATGGTATATTTGTTGAAGAAAGGCTAAAAGGGATATATGCTGCAAAAACATTCACAGTTCCCAAGAGAGTTAATCAAGTGTGTACTGTACTTTAATAAGGATGATTTCTTATTCTCTAGGGTGAAGGTGGTCTTCCTGCGAGGTGTTCCTGTTCAAAATGTCCAGGCGAAGTCCATGTCATTGGTGATGGTGGAGGTGAAAAGAAATAACACGTAATTAGAAATGATTCCTTGTTACTTGGTGCAAGATATTCATTTCTCTGCATGGATATGCCCATTACTTCTTTTTATCATTATTAGAATAATAATCACAAAAAGTGGAGTTCTTTTATTCTAGTGAAAGTGGGTTCCAAGCCTAAGAATAAAATCAAAGGCAGTGGTTGTGCAGGGTGCAGGGGTTGCAGAGTACATATTGTCAAAAACATGATACAACTATTGACAGTCACAATCAGGAACATAAATAGTGAAATATTTATGGTTCTATTTCTTACCTAACCATATATATTTCTTGTATAATCACTGATTTTCAATCAAGGTAAAAATTACAAACGATGTACACTTGTGGAGGGAATGAGTTGTATCAGGTCCTTTGCCCCTGATTTCTCTGCCTGTCTTGTCCATTCATCCACCTCTCCAAGTTTTGTAATAATGTCAGAGAGAAAGAAATGGAACTCCTAACTCCCAAGGATTACGGGTGATGTGGACACCACGTCCTGTTTTCCAGGTTAGCTTATAGGTCCTGGATTTCCACTTTGAGATGGACACCTTCTCTGGTTTTACTTTTGTAAGTGAAGTCTCAAGTCTCTAGTGTTACCTTGGCTACCTCTTCCCATAGAATTGTCGTCTGAAAAAGATGTCTTCCTGGAATCCTCAATACTGCGCTCATTTTTCTTTGTATTTAATTCTAGAAATGGAAAATAAAAGGGAGAGAGAAGGGGGGGGAACACTTCTGGGAATGAAGTTTGTCTAATGGTGAAAACGTACAGAGACAGAAATAGAGGATGGGAGTATTGCAACAAGCAATGAACGATGCAGACAGCAAGCGCTCGTCTCTGAACAGGCAGAATGGATGGGAATGGACCTAGGGGACATGAGGAAGTCTCTCTGCAGAGAGGTCTCTGCATCAGTTTGTCATAACCTCTGTAATCCCAGTGTCAGCCACTCACTCTGGACTGAGGGACTCACTGGTTTCTGAGCATCCTTCAGATGCTAGGAGCACTGAATTTTAAGCTGCTAAATGCAAATACTTCCTGGCTTTCCTTTCTTTTTGTTTTATCTCTTGTTAAACACTGTGTACTGAGTTTAACCAAGTGCCATCACTGTGCTCCGTACTCTGAACAGATGATCTAATTTCATCACAGCACAGGGAGAGATACAGGGAACTGAGTAGAAAAGCCATCCCTGGTGTGCTGGTAAATGTTTAACAGTCAGCTCTCCGGAAAAGACTTCCCCCTGATTTGTAGTTTACTGACTTCTATGGGGTAAATGCTCTTACCCCGGAGTCTCAGGATCAGCTCTCAGCTGAAGACTCTGCCAAGAACTCTCTGTAGCTCTCTCCTCTCCATTACTCTGCTCAGGGAACTCCAGTCTCCCTGGACCTGTACCTCTCTTTTCAATTCATGGGGACTGCTGGGCTCCTCCTCCTGACCTTGCATCCTGGAAAAGCTCCCCAGGCAGTATGTTGAGGCCTTCATTGGGCTCTTCTCATTTGTCTCCCCTATCTCACGGATTATCTTCTCTCCTTGCTTCTCTCCTTGATGCCTCATACCTGAAACCTTTTGTTTTTTTTTTTTTTTTTTTTTTTTTTTTTTTTAGGCAGGAGGGTGAGTCTGGTCCTTGTTACCCCAATGTTGCTGGAAGAGGTAGTTTTCCTCTTTGATTTGTAACCCCATTTTGATCACTTACTTAATTCTTCTCTATAATACATCTATTTCTGGTTCATCAAGCTAATTTCCTAACACCAGTACCAATGCTGTGTTAACTTCCGAGACTTTGTGATATTATTCCTTAAAAGATTAGTAACACCCTATATTCTCTTTTAACTTTAGAAGTATTTATCTCTCTAGATGGACCTCGGAATCATTGTGCAAAGTTCTCCCCAACCAACACTCAATTGCCTGGCAAGTTTTTGGTAACATTTTTATTATAATTCCACAAAACTTATACATTAATTTCAGAAAAATTGGCACCTTTGCAATATCAACCTTCCTCTATAAAAACACGACATAGTTCTCTTTTTGTCAAATCTCCACGTCACACAATTAAGGTTATTGTTGCCTTCTTGAATTTGATTTTCTTGTATATTTTCTGGTTAATAAAGTTAGTCTATCTAAGTTAATATGTGAGGTTAGTAAAGTATAATTGAGTTTGTGTCCATTTACTCTGCAGAATCCTTTAATAAAATCAAATAGCTTTTCAGATTTCGTATAGGAGGGTGAGGGGGTTCTAGGTATGCTATCATATCATCTGCAAATAAATATTTTCTATTTCTCTATGTATATCTTTTTATTGCTTTATATCTGAAATTAACTTGAGTTTCCAAATTAATAATTTATAATATCAGAGAGAGTGGGAATCCTTGTTCAAGTTCTGCTTAAAATAGAAATTTTGACTATTTAATAAAGAACAAATAAATATTGAAGCAGAATATTTGAGAATTAGGGATATTTACTTCATTGAAATTAAGAATACGTGACTCACTTGTTAATACCGGAAGAGTGACATTCATACTTTCTCTACTTTTTGTCATCTGTGCCTTTTTCAGCGCTTGTTGGATTTGCCAGTGTTTTGGAGACAATTTCAGCAGAAAAAATCCATATTTCGTGTATTCTCTAAGGAGGAATTCTGTTTTTGCTATCTCACTACTCAAAAGAAACAAAGGTATCATTAAAAATATCCATTGAAAGTATGTTCATTTTTTTAAAAGGTTTTATAAAATCTGTTCCTTTGAGTATATATTTGAATAATAATTTATTTAATAAAAATTGTAAGTACGGTCATATGATGAGATAAGAAAAAACCACGTAGGAATGCTATTTGAATGAAATATGCCATGGATATGCACTCACAGAATAGACTGATGATAGTTTTACTCTACTTATTTATTTCTGAGGGAAATGTATTCAATTTTAGACATAGGAAAAAATTAGAAGGTAGCTAAAGATGGGACTTATGTAAGAAAAATAAAGAAAACGAACACTCAGTGAGCTCCTACTAGGAAGTGGGGGCAATATTCAGGACACACTACAGCTTTAAAATAGGTGTCATTCCTGTCTTTTGGAAGAAGAAATGAATGACGTGCAAAGTCATCTGTCTAGTAAACGGCAGAAGCAGCGCTCAAATCCAGGTCTGACGGACTCAGATGCCCAAGCTCTCGCCAACAAAATCCAGTGACTTGGACTGAAAACCTTTCCCCTCAGCCTCAGATTACTTTCCCATAATTATGTTACAAAGTGGATTCTCAAGGAATGTTTAAATTAACAATGAAGGCCCTCATGAAAGGGAGCTTCACAGTTGTCCTTCGAAGCTTCCTTAATCATCCCCTCTTCGATATCTCTATCAATATTACTCCTGTATCAATATCCTCAGCTTCAGTACTTTTCTCAGTCAGTGCCTTCCTTAAGCCCTGATGTGAGAGTGATATTCAAGAGTCAATAAATGGCTGGCTCACATATCACCAGGTGAAAGATGTTGGGAGCCCCTCATTCTACCACCACTTTAGTTTTAGTCTGAAAGCCACCCAGAAGTGCTACAAGAAACAAGATTCAAATGGCTGGAATTGCACAGCTTCCAAGCAAAAGCTTCAGAACAAGCTCCCTTCTGCCTTGTGAACAGATTTCCAGCCCTACCTGCAGTGGAGGAACTTCCTGGGCGATCTCAGGCCCATAAAGAGAGAAAAGGGAGAGGAGGCTGGGTGACTCAATCAGTTGAGCATCTGACTCTTGATATTGGCTTAGGTCACGATCCCAGGGTTATAGAATTGAGCCCCTCATCGGAGGGAGGAGCATGGAACCTGCTTGGGATTCACTCTCTCCCTCTTTCTCTCTCTGCCCCTCCCTCTCCTCGTGTGCTCTCACCTCTCAAAATAAATAAATAAACTTAAAGAAAAAAAGGCAATAAATAGCAGTTGCCTGCCTCCTCTGTGCTGTTACCAGCTTGTTTTTCATTGCCTTTTACACCTTTCTAGGATGAGGAGACACATAAAAAATAAGCAAGTTCTTTTCAATAAGGCCATTTTGCCATTGTGCAAAAATGCAGTACTCTATGCAAACATAGAGGCTGCTACTCTGGTTCTAGAAATAGAACAGAATCTTCTAATTATGTGATGGAGGAAGGAGGGAAGGGAATTCTCCACCTTGGAATGCCTTCAACTTTAGGCTCCTAAAATAGAAGAGGCTTCTGTAGCCAGAATGTGTTTGAAAACACACATTCTGTTAGTAGCAATTGGTTTCAAAGAAACTACCATCCACTTGTTTATTGTATTTTAGAGAAGGTGTTGTCCTCTTTTCTGAAAAATCTAGGACTTGGTTTTAGAGGAAAGTTAAGCATTAAATCCTCAAAAAGAAAAAAAAAAAAGTTTTAGCATGACTTGATACAAAGGCTAGTGTCTCCTGGGTCATGAAACTACTGTCCAAGAATGATGATAGAAGGAAGCTTCTTTAGATATTTGAAATTAGATCAAATGAGATACACTTGACCACAGAAGAAAACATCTGGGCTTGAAAAAAAAAAAAAAAAGAGTGTGGTGAGTGGTATAATAGTTTTATCCCAGCTTCCGCCTCCTGTAATTTTTGTCATTATAGATCCCAGTTTTTAAATATCGATTCTAGGTTCAACTAAGTGTAAGTATAAATATAAAAAATTTTGCCAATTATAGTTTTAAGATGGCTGTAAAATTGAACCCCAACTTCAGAGATGTTAAAATGTGGGAAGAAAAATGCCTTAGAATGAATGAAAGAGGGCACTGAGAAAATAATTTATGGTTTACTCTTAATGTTGGCTTGCTTCTTTTCAACCAATTTCTAGGTTTTTATATTGACAAGTTAGAGGAACCTTTTCAACCAGAGGTCACTGTACTCTGATACCCAGGCAGAGACAGACGATCCTTGATTAACAGGTTACTTATTTTAAAAATGAAGTCATACTTACGGAATCATCAATAGATAAGGAATATTCCCACCCAGGTCTTGCTAGGCACAAGTAGGTTTCAATGGGGCATGGATATTTGAGAAGGAAAAGATGGCACCCTGGGCTCACCTTTTCACTGCCTGTACCTCCATATTTGCTTTCTTTAGCTCTGCTGTCATTTGGAGTTTGTTTATAGTTTCCTGTGCTGCACTGAAAAGTAACAGAGATTTGTTAGTTTGTTTTGTATTATATTGTGTTCTGAGAAACTAAAAAGAAAGACGGAGGAAAAAAGACAATTTGGCTAGAGTGAAAACACCAACATTTTAAGGGCGTCTACAGATCTCTGGTCATTTTCTCGAAGGAACTCTTCAAAGGCCATGGCGTCTTCTTGGAGCTTTTTTTCTGCTTTTATGAGTTGCTGTTCCTTCACTGCTATGAGTTTTTCAAACTTTTTAATTGTATTTCTTTTGGTTGAGAGAGCATACTAGGAATGTTGAAAACAGAAGTGCAACATTATTCCACATTTCTAGCCTGTTGCAAGTACATTTCTTTCAAAGTAATTTTTTTGTTAAGTTTATTTATTTATTTATTTATTTAGAAAGAGAGAGCAAGCATGAGATGGAGAAAGGCAGAGAAAGAGAGAGAGAAAGAGAGAGAGAGAGAGAGAGAGAGAGAGAGAGAGAGAAACCCAAGCAGGCTCTGTACCTTCAGCGCAGAGCCCGATGTGGGGCTCGAACTCATGAACCATGAGATCATGACCTGAGCTGAAATCAAGAGTTAGATGCTTAACCGTTTAACCGATGGAGCCACCCAGGTGTTCCCCCATTGCTGCTACATTTCAATAGTCTCATAATAAAGGGTAAAATAAATTGCATACTAAGTGATCACTTGTATTAGAAATAAAAGCATGGGGGCTCCCAAGTGACTGTTGACTGAGTGTCGAACTTCAGCTCAGGTCATGATCTCATGCTTCCTGAGTTCGAGTCCCACATTGGCTCACTGCTGTCAGCACAGAGCCCACTTCCCGTCCTCTGTCCCCCTCTCTCACTGCCCCTCCCCCACTCATGCTCTCTCCCTCTCAAAAATAAAAACAAAACATTGGAAAAGAAATAAAAGCATGCCAAGTCTTGAGACTATATAGCCTTTATCTCATGAGGGAATTTATTTGGGGACCACCAGGAGACTGTTTCCTTTCTTTCACTTTTATGAAGAGCTCAGTATTGTTCCCAAATGGCTGTGCCCCACAAATCAAAAGTAGCTGCATATCCCCTCAGGCTCTATGCTAAGAAATAAAAATAAAAATGAAAAAAGCTACATGTCCCTCCAAAGAGCAGGTCCATCTGGTACTATCCACAATAGCCCTCCAGTATTTCTGGGCATTGAGAAATTGTGCTGTCTGTAGTCACAAAGTCTCCTCTATTAGGAAGTAGCAGGAAAGAATCAGGTTTCCCTGCCATGCCTATAACACATTTCTCCAAGCTGCCCAAGGGTAGGGGTGTTTAACCAGTCTCCAAGAGCCCTGTTTAGATCCCAAAATAAACTTTGACATCTAGGTTTTATTTTTTTAGTACATAATATAAGAATTTGCTTGGGTTTTTAATGCCGTGCATGAAAAAGAAATTATAAAGTCACATAATAAAAATGAATTTAAAATATTTAAATGAGGAGATTTTAAAGAAATATCAATAATTACCCCAGATTTATAACAAAACAAATTTCATTCATTACTTGACTTGACAAGTATTTATTGAGTGCCTACTGTGTGCTGGGACTGTTTCAAGTGGTGCTAACAGAGCAATGAACAAAATAAACAGATTTGCTTTTATGGGATATACATTCCAGTGGAGCAGGGAGTCCATTACAGGGGGATAAGTGGTCCAATGGGCAAGGGGGGCAAAGGCAGAGGGTTGCCATTATGTAGAGCCAAGAAATGCCTCCCTGATTTGGTGAAAATTAAAGAGAAACTGGAAGGAAATAGGGACCAAATCAGGGGGATATGTGAGGCAGGAATGTTCCTCCCAGAAGGAAGAGCCTTCTGTGCAAAGGCCCTGAGGCAAGGGCAAGATTGGTGTGTCCTAAGAACAGCAAGGAGGCCAGTGTAGTTAGAGGAGAGTGAGCAAGGTGGGGAGTGGTAGGAATGAGGTCAGAGAGAGAGAGAGAGAGAGAGAACAAGCCAGGGACAGATAATCACTAGAGGTCTTCAGCAGAGGAGGGTCATGTGTGGAGAAAAGACTCCTACCGCTGTGTGAACAGACTGAGTGTAGGGAGCAAAAGCGGAAGCAGGAGACCAGTGTTCAGAAGTTATAACAGTAATTTGCACAAGAGATATTGGTGACGTGGACTACAGTTGCAGCAGGGGAGGTCATGAAAAGTAGTGTGATTATGGATATATTGGGAAAAATATATTTGAAAGTATATTTGGAGCTGGGTTGTAAGTAGGAGAGTTGAGGATAGCTTCAATATTTTTGTCCCAAGCAACTGGAAACGTAAAATTGCTACTCACTGCAATGGGATCACTACATGAGATGGAGATTTTCAGGGGTAGAGAAGACTATAGAAGGGACAAACTTTTGGAAAGTCTGAGTTTGTGAAGTCTGAGGTGCCTATTGGGCATCCAAATGGAGCCGTTAAGAACCGTAAGTTGCCTTTGTAAGTCTGGAGTTCTGGGAAGAGGATCAGGTAGAGAAATAAATTTGCAAGTTGTTAATAGGGAAGCGGGATTTAAAGCCATGGGCCCTGAGGGGTGTAGATAGAGCACAGGGTGAGGAGTGAGCCCTGGGGCACTCCAACATTTGGAGATTGGAGAAAAGAGGAACCGGAAAAGAAAACTGTGAAGGAGTGAGCAGCCAGTGATGAAGAAGAACTAAGAGACAGTGGGTATTGGAAACCAACCCAAAAAAGCATTTCAAGAAAGAAGAAATGACCAAATGACCTAAGTGCTGCTGACGGGAAGTAAAAGGAAGACTGTGAAATGACAAATTGAACTTGGCGATGGGAAGGTCACTGGTAACCTTGACAAAGTAGTTTTGGTGGACTGATGAGGACGAAAGCCCAACTGGAGTTGTTTAGGAAAGGATAGGAGGGACAGTAGCTCTGGAGACTGTAGTGGAAAAATAAAATGTCAAGGTGAAAATTTGGCAATGCTACACAAGAAGTCTTCTATGTGACTAATGGAAGGAAGAAAGAAATTATTTTTACTACCTCCAGCAGAAACCTGTCTCTCTGGTCATTAATAAATTCATGAATGGTCCTTTTTGCGTCTGCACCTTCAAAGAAAATGGGAATAGACTTAGGTTTAATTCATTATCCCTCAAAAGCCTGTATAAAACAAAAGCCATGTAATTAAATCACTGTATACAGTATGTATCTGACTTTAAAAAATCATTATACCTTCAAATAAACATTTTTCCTAATCACTCAAAAGCTGATTTCATAATAGTAACTATCATTTATTTTATGCCCATCATATTCCAAGAACTTTATTAGACACTTTATTTTTTTAATGTTTATTTATTTTGAGAGAGAGAGATTGTGTGTGTGTGTGTGTGTGTGTGTGTGTGTGAGCTGGAGAGGGGCAGAGAGAGAGGGAGAGAGACTCCCAAGCAGGCTCTGCACTGTCAGTGAGACCATGACCTGAACCAAAATCAAGAGTGGGACACTTAACCAACTGAGCCACCCATTTGCCCGTTGGCAACTTAAATAGATTACTTTATTTAATTTTAACAATAACCCCAATGAGGTACATATTTCTATCCCCATTCTATATGTGACCTCAGAGATGTCAAGATACTTGCCCAAGATAATAGAGCTAACATGTGGTGGAATGGGCATATGACTCCTCAGCCTGTGCTAAAGAAGACTGAGCTGTTTTAAATCTTAGTGTTTTGGCCAATCTAGCTATAAAACTGAAGTCCTTTGGCAAAATATTCTTGGGGGTCACAAACCAAATTTACGGCAGGAAAGAAAAAGATGACTACCTTTACCATCTAGCAATCAAAAAGATCAGTTTCCTTTCAAGGTTTCTTCGTTCTAGAAAAATTATACACAGGCTGCATTTCAATAATGTTCACTTCATGAAGAACCACCAGAATGTGGTATAGAACAGTCTTTTGATTAAAATGTAAATAGAAGTAGAAAATAGTGTTTTTCTGTTTGTTTTTAAAGTTTATTTTTGAGAGAGAGAGCACGAGCTGGGGAGGCAGAGAGAGGGAGAGAGAGAGAATCCCACAGGGCTCAAACCCATGAACCGTGAGATCATACCTGAGCCAAAGCCAAGAGTCAGACACTTAACCGATTGAACCACACAGATGCTCAAAAAAATCTTGTTTCCCAAATGACCAGTGAGCCTGTACTGCATGCACTAGGAAGGAAGCCCACAGTCTTGGACCGTATTCTGCCTCTGCCTCTGCCTCTTACTAGCCATGAGGATGTGAGTAAATTACTCACCCTCTCCAAGCCTCAGTTTTCCCATCAGCAAAAATGAGGACACTAATTGTGGTAAATTGTATTATTGTTCCAAACTATTTTCTGCCCCCCTCTGTAAGAAGATTATCTCCCCCCTACCACCCCACCCTGCCCTGTATCAGGCTTGACCATTGACTGGATTTGGCTCATGCAATACAAGAGGAAGTGATCTGTGATGCTTCCAAGTACAAGTTTTAAGAACCACCACTGGTTCTCTCTTTCTCCTTCTGCAATAACTCCAGTAACATATCAGACACGGGTTGTTCCTTCAGTGCAGGACCCAATGAAAAGCACCAAAGTTGAAAGGTGAATGAGAAATAAACTTCTGTTGTCAGCCACTGAAATTTAGAAATGGTTTATGACCACAGCATAAAGTAGCCTAATGGATCATTACTATAATTTCTACCTCATGGTGGTGTTGCGAGAAGGAAGTGAGGCAACATGCTAAGAAACACATCATAGCTTCTTAATCGCTAGCTATTATTAAAAATACAATTAGAACGAGTAATCACTTAATTTTCCCAGGTCAGTAATAATAGCAATTATGATTATTATAATCATTAATAGTTCTGTGATTATGGGTAACAAACAACAAGATTTGGAGTCAGACATTGGTTTGAGTTCTGTTCCACCTAGTGACCTTGAATTAGTGATTCAACCTCATTGGGCAATTTTCATCAGAGGAGGAGAGGAGGCAAAAATATCTAACAGCATTTGGTTGAGGATTAAGTAAAATAACATATGTGAAAGGAATAAGCACTTGGTTATAACATAGTTTTCTTTTTAATGCATAAACAAATTGATTATGAAAAATCCTCAACATTCATAAAATTAGAGTCATAAAATGAACTGCCATGTACCTATCACCTACTTCAACACAATCAACATTTTACTAATCTTGTTTCATCTCTTGCCACCCCTCACTTTCCCCCTCACTGGAATTTAAAAAAAAAATTGTTTTATGTTTATTTACTTTTGAGAGAAAGAGAGAGAGAGACAGAGACGTGAGCAGGGGAGGGGCAGAGAGAGAGTGAGACAGAATCCGAAGCAGACTCCAGGCTCCGAGCTGTCAGCACAGAGCCCGATGCGGGGCTTGAACTGACAGAGTGAGAGATCATGGCCTGAGCTGAAGTGGGCCGCTTAACTGACTGAGCCACCCAGGTGCCCTGCCCCTCACTGGAATATTTTAAAACAAATCCAAACCATTGTTACCACTGGATCCATAAACCCTTTAGTATGTAACTCCAGATAAAAGAGTCTTAAAACATAGTCATAATACAACTATCATACCAAACAAAATGAACAATTCCTTAATATCATCTTTACCTACTCTGGGTTCAGATTTCTCCAGTTGTCTTAAAAATAACTTTTTAGAATTAAAAAAGTTAAAATATAAACAAAGATCAGTTTGGTTGGCATAAGTCCTAAAGTCAATTTTTTATGTATAACTTCCATCCCCATCCCCCCATAAACACTACCTTTATTCCATGCCATTTATTGGTTTAAGAAACCAGATCAATTTCCCTGTAGAATTTCCTTTATAATGAGATTGCATCCTCATGGTATTATTTAACATGTGCTCAATCTCCTACGTTTGTTTGATTAGATTCAGTCTCAATTTATTTAAAAAACATTTTTAATAGAAAAAAAGCATGAAAGTGCTTACTGTAGCTTTGATTTGGTCACTTGTGATGGGTCAGATGAATTGGAATCAATTTCAACATCAAAAAAAACCATCTTATACTGTCCTTTCTGTTTTTTCACCAATAGAATTTATTAGAAACATTTCAATAGTGTATGACACATCCTATCTTTTCCTTTTGTCCTCGCAGAGCACAGATCACATGAAAGGAATGATTTTTTTTAATCAGGAATTTTGGAGACAAATTCTGTGTATGCTAAACTTATACAGAGACTGATAAATATTAAGTCTAGAATTCAAAGAGAAATGCCAAAGTATGTAGGAACAGATACTTTTTTTCTAGCTGTATTGAGATATAATCGGCATATAACATTGTTTCAGTCTAAAATGTAGAACATGGGGGCGCCTGGGTGGCGCAGTCGGTTAAGCGTCCGACTTCAGCCAGGTCACGATCTCGCGGTCCGTGAGTTCGAGCCCCGCGTCAGGCTCTGGGCTGATGGCCCAGAGCCTGGAGCCTGTTTCCGATTCTGTGTCTCCCTCTCTCTCTGCCCCTCCCCCGTTCATGCTCTGTCTCTCTCTGTCCCAAAAATAAATAAATAAAAAAATAAAATAAAATAAAATGTAGAACATGATGATTTGATACACATATATTATAAAATGATTGCCATAATAAGATTAGTTAACACACCTTTTACCTTACATTACTCCCATTTTGTTGTGGTGGTGGTGAGAACATTTAAGATCTTGGCAACTTTAAAGTATATGATGCAGTATTGTTAACTGTAGTCCCCATGCTATACGTCAGATCTTCAGAACTTACTTATCTTATAACTGGAAATTTTTACCCTTTGATCAACATCTTGCCATTTTCCCGACTCCCCAGTCCTTGGCAATAACCAATCCACTCTGTTTCTATGAGTTTGGCTTTTTTAGATAAAAAAAAAAAAATTCTATACAGTCCTTTTAGTAAATATTATAGTCATGCTTACCACCTTAGGCTGCTTTAACATGATACTATCTGGCTGACTTGGTGTGATTTTATTCTTCCACGCCTAAATAGACTGGTTGTAGTGGGTTTCCCATTTTGGCTCTTCTAGCTATCTGGAAGGTTTTTGACAAAGAGGCCACGTATGATAAAACCCTCCCGGAAGCACTAGTGTTCCTCAACGCCGGAATACCTCATCACTCACTGGGGATGTGGTCATGAGGTGTCGCCCTTTGAGAGTAAAACCAAAGTCAAGCTGCCAGCTGCATTTAGGTGGAAATGACACATCTATTATGCAGCCTAACCAATCTGTCTATGACAGTTTCTGTGTAATTTTTTGAGGTGATCTAGCAGTTGGCGGCTATTGTATACAGAAAAATAAAATAACTGGGCTCCCAAAGTAGGGGTCACTTGCTCATTTCACATCATGTGGGTCTGTTTCTAATGAGGATCCAGGCAGGAAATGTAAGGTTGGGAAATGGGGGTTTCAACCAAATCAACTCTTGATTGGAAAGAGTCAGAGGGGGATTTATTTTCAATGAAAATGTCCAAATTGCTTAACTGTGTAACTGGCAGAAACTGGCAACCTGATTTCCATTGTTAACAGAGCCCAAATTGCCTTGGATAATACCAAACAATTGTACCATTTCCTTTTTGAGAGTTTACTGTATGTCATTTACTCTTAAGAGGCCAGTAACTCCTCTGTCAACTGGCATGGTGTTAAACAGGGTCATCTGCAAAACCACACTTGCTAGGTGTCTCAGAAGTGGTAGTGTCACAAGGATATTTGAAGGTGGCCACTTTGTGTAGAACTCTAAAACATATCCCATATCATTTTAAGTGCTCTTGATAACTTAAGGATCACCATTCTACAAAGGTAAACTATGAGGCACACTACTGAACCTAGCTATTCCCTACTAGAGGTATAGTCACTGATATCACTATGTTGCCTGTCATTCGCACTTTTTCATACACCTATGTGCAGGACATGTGCCTCTAAGATCTTCTAAAAAGAGATAATGTGGCTTTCTTCTTCTACACTAATTATAGTCTCCAAAGTTCTTTCCTAAGTGGCTGGTTTTTTTGTTTTGTTTTGTTTTTTTGTTCCCTAAAGATTTTCTTTTATCACAATTTGGGAAAGTTACCAAAATTTTTAAGTTTCCACAACAAACCCTGGGCATTCAATGTATCTTCCTTCCTTCCTTTTAATTTTAATTTAAAAATTTGGACAAAACTTATTTTGGGGGAAGATTTTATGACCCCCATCATCCTAGCATTAATAATATCAATGTCATTGGCTTCAAACTGCTTTCTATGTCATTTGTAGGCACTTCTTGATTCAATAAGTAAGAAATGTCCATGACATTTTGATGAACAAGTTGCCCTTTTTCATAGAGCAAGAATTAAAAGCCTATAATAACAACATGTTGCCTTCAAGTGCCCTTGAAACAGGTTATGTCTTTGCAACAACAGGGCTCTTAGCATCCTGATTCCGGATATGTGAGTTTTATGGCCTGGAAAATCAAGACTTCTCTTAGAAAGTTTTCATATATTTCTACATCTAGACACAAGTTTAAATGGCCCATGCCATAACCTTTAATACTGTATCATTTTGGGAGTGACTTTCTTCCTTAGAACCATGAAAAGGAGTAACAGTCTATTTCCTGGAAAAGTGTGTTTTCTTATTTAAAATAGATTTTTCTCCCAACTCTCAGCCCCCATTTACAAAGGCTTCCCCACCTCCAGAAAAGCCCCCAAACCTGACATAACAGTAAATATTCAAAACAATGTTCTTAACCAGTAATTTAGACTTACCTTCTGTTAATCTGAGAATAAGAGTGGGATCTAGCCCAAATTTTTCAAATGAGTCACCAGCTGTGTCAGAGTAGAATGCTCTTTGGCCCAGGTGTGAACGACTCTTCATTCGAGATGAAAAAGTAGACTTTTGGTAGACTCTCATGCTGCGGTTTATAAATTTTTCCTGCCCAAGTGGAAAAGCTTAATGGAATTTTTACTATATAAAATGTTGTCTTTAAAAATAGTGATCATATATAAAAATGTCATTTACAACAAGTCTTGTTCTCATTACTGATATATTTCTCAGTAGTGATACATTAAACAAGCAACTTTGAGTTCTTAACTCTGAAGGACTGGGTCTAATTTTCAGTTCCTTCTCTTAGGAAGCTGAGCACAGATATAAAGACATTGAACATTTCCCAAACAGGTGCATCACAAATATGAGACTGGAAAGTGCTCTGGCTTTATTTTCATTTTCATGTTTTAATCTTATCTTGCCCAAACTGCAGGTAACTTGGAAATTCCACTATTTTGAAAGGACTGGTTCTGTGGAATTGAATTGAAAACTTGAGAGGAAATGGACCTCTCCAGTAGACAGGAAGAAATCAGCCTTTCAGTTTCAGAATCTTTGCTCAATTTAATTTTGGATTTTCAATAAAACTATACAACTCAAGCATGAAACCACCACCTTACAGATGAATCAGTTAGTGAGCATTTCTAGATACTTTTTCATTCTAATTAGGATTTTAAAAATCCTATAACCAATCTTTACCTCTAGGAATAAGGAAAGCCAACCTCATGAAATCCAAATTGTGTAATATAAGGTGCAATAATATAAGTAGTGAGATTAACTGCAAGGCACACACCACCACCATCACCACCACCACCCTTCTCTCCAACAAGGATGGGTACTCCTTTCTCTACATTTCTTTTGTATGCCTCTATTACTGTATTTTATGAAGTCTAAGATGTCACTTATTATAGATGCACTATCACTTTATGCATTGCCAATTATGCATGGCACCCCATCTATATATCCTGGATCCCAATTTCAGGAATGAGAAAATGTGAAAAAAAAAAATGAACATTAGAATCAGTGAAGTGGGGTATACCATACTTGTCATATGCCATTGTCATGGTGTGTCTGTCTTCCCCCAGTAGGTGGTGATCCCTAGGTCTTTACTGTTAGATGATGTTCCTTTTGTGTGTGTTTATACTCCAGCACAGTGTGCAATGCATACACAGACATCTGACTCCATGTCTCAACCCAGCAAAATTAATAAAAGTGATAGATAGGAGGATAGGTTTCTAACATCAATTGGGTTTAGGCTTTAACAAAACTTTACCTTTTTCTTTGCTGCCACTTCATTTTCTTTGAAAAGAAAGAGATCTTTGAAAAAGATCTTATATGGCCTTTCCTTTTTGACTGAGCCTTCTTTTCCTTTATCTGTTAAAAAAAAAAGGAAAGAGAAACATCTGTCATCCCTGCTCTGTTGACCAAAAGGGCGAGGCTCCCCCTAGCCAGGGCACAGCAAGTGGATAGGTGGGTCTCTGAGGAGGACACAGGCAGCCTTTGCCTCCCCAACTGAGGCAGGGATGCAGGGCCGGGATCTCAAGGGCAGAAGACACAGCTCATCTGTCTGTTTCCCATGGCATCAAGCACAGTGCTTAGTACTTCAAGGGGGATAAGTCTGTATTTGTTGTGTGAATAGATAAGTGGGCCAATTACAAGATAGTGGGATCATATTTTGAGGCATTAAGATATTGCTTCTTTCCATCACTACAAATACAACTACATTCTCTTATACCACCATTTCAGCAGCAATAGACACAGCCAATATCCTTAGGGACATCCTCAGTCCAGACTCGAGAGTCTTCAAAAAAAAAAAAAAAAAATCAAAGATAATGATGAGTATTGGTGAGGATCGGAGGAATTGGAATCTCAAACGTTCTGCTAATGGGAATGCAAAATAGTGCAGCCACTTTGGAAAACTGGCAGTTCCTCAAAAAGCTGAACATCTGGTTGCCATGTGACCCAGTCATTCCACTCCTAGAAATGAAAATGTACGTTCACGTGAAACTTGTACATGAATGTTTATAGCAGTATTAGACATAATGGTCAAAAGATAGAAACAATCCAAATATCCATCAACTGATGAATGGCTAAACAAAATGTGGTATATCCATACAATGAATAATAATCGGCCATAAGAAGGATACATAATACAAGACTGATGAAACTTGGAAATATATTAAGTGACAGAAGACACATTAATTCCCTACATTATAAGATTCCATTATATTTCATGAAATGTCTAGAATAGACACATCCATGGAGCCAAAATGTAGATTAGTGGTTGCTGAGGGCTGGAGACGAGATGGAGGAAGGTAAGAGGTGACGGCTAAGGACTGCAGGGTTTCTTTCTGAGATGATTAAAGTGTCCTAAAATGGACTGTGGTGATGGTTGCAAATATCTGTGAATACAAACCACACACTTGTACACTTAATAAAAAAAGAAGCCTGGCTATAAAGGGGTTGGGGTGGGGGGGGGGGAGATGGAAAGGGAGAGGAAGAGAGGGAGAGAGAAGTCAACTGAATTTCTGAATGGATTTTTTGTTTTTATTTATAAAATCTGAAATGATAAAAGGTCTTTCTCTTTTTCTTTCTTTCTTGCTTCCTAATGTTTGGGGGTGGAAACTTTGACTTTAAATACCACTGGCCAGAAACAGGAATACTGGAGCTTGGAACTGTTACCTTACGTCAGTGAAAAGGAAAGGATAACTGAAGACACATCGCCTCTCTGCCCCAGCCCCTGCACCTACTCTCACCTCCCCAAATATCAGAATGTCTTGAAAGCAACACTCTTCTCCAAGTGGCTAAGAGATTCCCAGCAGGGCTGGGAATTATTGGTCTGGAGTTTATAGCCTGCCTGAGAATTGGCTCTTTGCCCAGGGATTCAGTTGGGAAAGTGGCAGTGTCTGGGATAGAAACCTCAGGCACATTTTTCTGCAGGTAATGGATTAGAAAGAAAATTACAGAATAGAAGGCTTTGGCTCAACATGGAATGTGGAATTTTCTGATCACCTCCGATTCACCTTGTGGGTAAAGGAAGGATCCCTTGCCCTAAATAGGATGAGATGGATGAACATATGACACTCAACACTGGACCGATGAGATAGACAGCAGTTGATTAGTCCCTTATATGCCCAGCCCAGGGGAGGAAGACACCGCCTGCCATGCAGGACCACATCATGACTGCACTTAGGAGCAGAGTGAAACAGCAGGGATTGCAGGAGACAGGCTTTGTAGTAATAAGAGGATAAGGTGGCCCCTGCTTCTCGTAACAGGATGTAATTGACTTATGAAACCCATTAGGTTGAAGACCAGTGGGGTGTAACTGGTCCAGTTGATGGGGAAAATAGCTAGGTGGGGAACCTTTCTTACTGAGTGGAGGTCGAATCTGGCAAGAACAGGGAGACTTACAGTTCGACCTTTGGGGATCTGTGAAACTCAAAGATGTCAATGCAATACATGAAATTTTGGGCTTTGTGATACATGAGCAAAGACAGGTGAGGGTAGGTCCAGGCAGCTGGGCTTGGAGACAGCAGGAGTATGGAAGGGCAGAGCCAACAGACTGAGGCTCAGGAGGAGACAACAGAAGTCAAGGACCCAAACGGACTTGGGGTTGAGTGGCATTGCCAGTCTATGACCTGTACCCTATACCACCACTCTGAGGCCAGAGCTGGACCTGACATCCCAGGATGGGACCACTGATGTCTTCCAAAGGGTGAGGCATTGGTAGGCTGGACATCTCTCCCTCCACCAACTTTCTCTCCTCCTAAGAAAAACCTTACAAACTTAATGTCCACCTCACCTTAGGTGGCTTAAAATTTTAAATGCCTGATTTAAATCCCCTCTGACCAAGTTTAAGTATCCTGGATTGATAAGATATTTTTTCCCTTCCAACTCCCAAGCCAAATTCTTTTTGGTTATAGAGAAATAGAAAAACTAAAACTCTGAATACCAAGTATATTAATTTTCTTTGGCTGCCCCACTAAATTACCACAAACTTGGCAGCTTAAGACAACAGAACTTTATTCTCTCACAGACCTGGATTTCAGGAGTCCAAAATCAAGGTGTCATCAGGACTATAATCCCTCCAAAGGCTCCACCTTAGCTCTTCCAGCTTCTGGTGGCTTCAGCCATTCACTGCCTGTGTAACTCCTGCCTCCATTCACAGGGCCTTCTATTTTTTCCACTTGTCATTGGATTTAGGACCGACCTTATATCCGGGATGATCTCATCTTGAGATACTTCCATTACATTTGCAAAGACCCTTTTTCCAAATAAGGTCACTTGGCAGGGACACAGACAGCTACCACCATTCTGGAGGGCCACATTCAACTTGCTCTAGCAAGTTTCCTGAATTATAAACTCACTATAAGCATTGGCTCTTAGCCAACCTTTCTCCCCACCTGAATAAATTCCTAGTCACATAGAACTAGGGCTGTTATAACAAATCACCACAAATTAAGGGGCTTAAAACATCAGGCATCTATTCTCTCACAGTTCTGGAGGCCTGAACTGAATGCATTGGTTTGGTTTTCTTTGGGAGTTTCTGAGGGAGAATCCATTGTATGACTTTCCCCTAGCCCATGGAAAATGCCTATGGAATGCCTATTACCTGTAACATACTCTTGGCATTACCCAATTTTCAAATCTTTGTCAAATTTGTAAGTGAAAAAGAATTTATTCTTCTATACCAATAAATATGAATTCCTTGTATATTTGTAAAGAAGCAGGAGGAGGAGAGAAAGGCTGGATAAGGAAAGGAGAGAACAGATTTTGATAAGATGTAGTTATTCATGTCCTTTATTATGACAAATAATTGAGTTAATTGTTTTACGTCATGAAATTCCCTAGCAAACTAGCTAAGTATGACAACTTAATGCCCTTCCGATGTGAAGATTTGTCTTTGCAGAATTAAAAAGTGGAAGAGAACTTTCTCAGCAGGCCATTTATAAACTCTTTACATAGAAAGATGCTTGTCTTGTGGCATTCTCCTTTTCCTACTCTCCCAAGTCTACCATGGAGACTGACCATACCAGGCACAAAGCAAGAACTCATTGACAGATTCCTTCTTTACCTTCAGGAGTCAGTGGTATCGGCAAAAAATATGATGACATTTTGTCTCCTGGCCCTGTCCAAAGAAAAGGAAATACATTAAAAATAAATTCTGTAAACCTGTGCACACCGGGTGATGTATGGAAGTGTTGAATCACTAAATAGTACTCCTGAAATTAATATTACACTGCATGTTAACTGGAATTTTTTTTAACTCACTGGAATTCAGATAAAAACTTAAAAAAAATAAATTCCATAAACCTTGTATAAAGAGGCTAAATTCAACAACCAGTGGTTCCAAATAGCCTTCATTGCTTTTAAAAGTAGTATATGCATAAACTCTTTGACCCAGCAATTCCAAATCTAGGAACTTATCCCAAGAAAATAATCAGGTAAGTGGGCAAAAATATATGTACAATAATATTTGTTGACATGTTATTTTTTTTTAATTTTTTTTTCAACGTTTATTTATTTTTTGGGGGACAGAGAGAGACAGAGCATGAACGGGGGAGGGGCAGAGAGAGAGGGAGACACAGAATCGGAAACAGGCTCCAGGCTCTGAGCCATCAGCCCAGAGCCTGACGCGGGGCTCGAACTCACGGACCGCGAGATTGTGACCTGGCTGAAGTCGGACGCTTAACCAACTGTGCCACCCAGGCGCCCCTGTTGACATGTCATTTAATAAACAGGGAATTGATTAAATAACTATGGGGTACCCATTACATGGATCGCCTTGTGGCCCCTCAAAACGATGCTGTAGTCACTGTTTAGCTCTGTTAACAATACATTAAAAGTAAAAAACAAAATATTTCAAAATGGTGGGAATGGTGTGGGTTTTAAAAAACACAGGCCAAATCAGATGCTTTAAAAGTTGTTCAGCCAAACATTAATAGTTGTTGTCTTTGATTTGGAGCAAACTCTCCTTTCATTTTTATCAGGTGTGGGATTAAGGTTAGGTGCAAAATTTAAGGAAGTAGCCCCCCAAACTCAGTTATCAAGATAAATAACATGTCAATGCAAGTTTTTTAAAAATTCCAAGATAATGCAGGAAAAAAAAATCTATGGTGAACAAAATATTAAAACTTTAAATACAGACAGGATTCGACTGTGAATTCATGTGACCCTGAGAGTGCGTGCCTCACTTGTCACACTCGCGTCCTGACCCACAGATCTTGTCTGTATTTACATTTCTGATATTTTGCTCATCGTGGAACTTTTTGCATTAATTTTTATTTTTAAAAAATAGTGAATTAAAATGTTTGGTTTTGTCCATGCTGAGCATGGAGCCTGCTTGGGATTCTCTGTCTCCCCCTTTCTCTGCCCCTCCCCTGCTCACGCATGTGCATGCACTCTCTCTCAAAATAAATAAAATTTAAAAAAAATGTTGTTTTTGCCTTCCCCTTTAGGCTTTGCACCAAAGGCAAATGTTTGACTTGCTTCACCCTAATCCTGTTCTTGAATTTTTATACTTTTTTGTGTTATTCTCAATGAGTTTGTATAATTTTTACAATGAAAAAAGTATCAATGACATTTTCATCAAGGAGGAAAAAGGATGTTTAGTATTTGATATAAAAACGTGTGCCTGGGGGTGCCTGGGTGGCTCAGTTGGTTGAACGTCAGACTTCAGCTCAGGTCATGATCTCATGATCCATGAGTTCCAGCCCCTCATCGGGCTCTGTGCTGACAGCTCAGAGCCTGGAGCCTCCTTCGGATTCTGTGGTTCCTTCTCTCTCTGTCCCCCCTGCCCCCACTCTCTGTCTCTGTCTCTGTCTCTGTCTCTCTCTCAAAAATAAGTAAACATTAAAAAAAATTTTTTTTTTTAAAAAGGTGTGCCCTCGTCAGAATGGCTAACATTAACAACTCAGGCAACAACAGATGTTGGCAAAGATACGGAGAAAGAGGATCTCTTTTGCATTGCTGGTGGGAATGCAAACTGGTGCAACCGCTTTGGAAAACTGTATGGAGGTTCCTCAAAAAATTAAAAATAGAACTACCCTATGACCCAGCAATTGCACTACTAGGTATTTATCCAAGGGATACAGGTATGCTGTTTTGAAGGGACACATGCACCCCAATGTTTATAGCAGCACCATCAACAATAGCCAAAGTATGGAAAGAGCCCAAATGTCCATGGATGGATAAATAGATATAGAAGATGTAGCATATATATAATGGAGTATTTCTCTGCAATTAAGTAGAATGAAATCTTGCCATTTGCAACCATGTGGATGGAACTAGAGGGTATTATGCTAAGCAAAATCAGAGAAAGACAAATATCATATGACTTCACTCATATGAGGACTTTAAGAGACAAAACAGATGAACTTAAGGGAAGGAAAGCAAAAATAATATAAAAATAGGGAGGGGGACAAATATAAGAGACTCATAAATATGGAGAACAGAGGGTTACTGGAGGGGTTTTGGGGGGGTAGGCTAAATGGGTAAGGGGCTTAAGGAATCTACTACTGAAGTCATTGTTGTTCTATATGCTAACTAACTTGGGTGTACATTTAAAAATAAGTAAATAAAATGCTAAAAAAAAAAGACACTTGTTACGTTGAGCACTGGGTGTTGTATGTAAGTGATGATTCACTGAATTATACTCCTGAAACCAATATTGCATTGTATGTTAACTAACTAGAATTTAAATAAAAATTCAAAGAAAAAAAAAAAAGGTGTGCCCGCAACAGGAACAATGGGACAAACATCCTGTTTCAGGTTGCCCATTTATTTATTTTTAAATGTTTTTTTTTTTTTTATTTTTTTTTCAACGTTTATTTATTTTTGGGACAGAGAGAGACAGAACATGAACGGGCGAGGGGCAGAGAGAGAGGGAGACACAGAATCGGAAACAGGCTCCAGGCTCTGAGCCATCAGCCCAGAGCCCGACGTGGGGCTCGAACTCACGAACTGTGAGATCGTGACCTGGTTGAAGTCGGACGCTTAACCGACTGTGCCACCCAGGCGCCCCTATTTTTAAATGTTAATTTATTTATTTTGAGAGAGAGAGAGAGAGTTGGTTAAAGAGAGAGGAAGAGAGAGAATCCCAAGCAGGCTCTGAGCTGTCAGTGCAGAGCCCCACTCAGGGCTCCAACTCAAACTCACAGACAGTGAGATCACGACCTGAGCTGAAATCAAGAGTCAGATGCTTAACCAACTGAGCCATCCAGGCACCTGTAGCTCCTTATTTAAATTTTGCCTCAGTTCTCTCAAAGAACCACCTTGAAGAGCTAAGAGTCCCAGGAGCATTTGTAGCAGGTGATTAAAGATACAGACTTTGGAATGGAGAAGCCTGTTGGTTTGACATTTACAGATGTGTGAGCAAGATCACTTAACATTCAAAAAATATTTATTGAGTACCTACTATGTGCCAGGCACTGTTCTGGCTGCCAGAGACAGGACAATTTAAAAACAACAACAGAAAAAAAACACAGTTTCTTCATGGAACCTACATTTAATTATTTAGCATCTCTGAGCCTCAGATTCCTATTCCAAAAAATTGGGATATAATCTCACCCCTTAAAGCTTTCATGAGGATGCAATGTAAATGAACAACCAAGCAGTGTGCCTAGCATGCAGACCAAACTCAGTAAGTGGAAGAAATTTTGCACTAATATTTGCTCATTAGAATGTGATTTTACGTTCAGTGATTATGAAAATGAAAAAGAGAAAAGAAATTACATTAAAGCTTAAAAAAAATTTTTTTAATGTTTATTTTTGAGAAAAAGAGAGAAAGCAGAGTGTGAGCAGAGGCGGGGAGGGGGAGAGAGAGAGGGAGACACAGAATCTGAAACAGGCTCCAGGCTCTGAGCTGTCAGCACAGAGCCCAATGCGGGGCCTGAAGTCACAAACCATGAGATCATGACCTGAGCCAAAGTTGGATGCTTAACTGACTGAGCCACCCAGGTGCCCCATATGTTAAAGCTTATAATAGAGAAAAGATTAACAAAAACCTACATCATTGATATTATACTTTTCAGATTACTGAAGATTTTTTAAATGTTTGTTTATTTGTATGAGAGAGAGAGAGAGAGTGCACAAGTGAGGGAAGGGCAGAGAGAGAGGGAGACAGGATCCAAAGAGGTTCTGCATTGGCAGTAGAGAGCCCCAAGCAGGGCTCAAACTCACAAACTGTGAGATCATGGCCTGAGCTGAAGTCAGACACTTAACCAACTGAGGCAGCCAGGCATCCCTGAAGATATTTTTCACAGGCAGTGGATTCATTCTGATAGTGGAAATTTCATGGGCCCATAAAAAAATTGATTTACTATTGGATGGCCAATAGTTAAGATTTGTAGGGGATTTTCTTATATTTGTATACTCAGCACTCCTCCAAATCCCTAAGATTTGGTTCTGTTCACTTCTCTCTTGACATACTTTAAATCTTTTAATTCTTCTATCTATCTACATTCACTCCCTTATCCATCCCCACTTTCATTCACTTCTCCCAAGTCTACCTGCAATAAAAATCTTTATCCATGGGTTCTGGCACTTTCTCACTCAGAAAAACCAGAAATTCCCAGTCATCTAAGCCAACCAATAGCAGGTATCTGCTCTGATTCCATCTTTCTAGTAACTCATAGAACATTGAATGGAATCAGTAGTCTCTAAAAGCTGTTATACCTCTGTACTCCTGTACATATTAATCTCCCTATTGATCAATGAAGGGTTGGTAAAGAACATAAGAGAGAAGAAGAGAACTGGCTATTCCTAGAAGGGATTATAAAGTTCTCTGAACTAAACCAATATGATGTGTCAACCAGGAAAAGGAAGCCAAAGCCATGAATGTCTTTGTTGTGCAAAATAAAAATAGCACGATGACTAAACAAAAGCTCTGTACTGAAATCGAGGGAAAATGTCATTGGACTGCATAGCAAATACCTGCAAGTTCACATCTAAAATATTTGTTCAAATCCAACTTCCGACAGACGAAAAAGATGAAGAACTCAGAAAAAACTAAGGCTTCAAAATGGTGGGGTGTGTGTGTGTGTGTGTGTGTGTGTGTGTGTTGGGGGTCACCTGCATGGCTCAATCAGTTAAGTGTCCAACTTCAGCTCATGTCACGATCTCACGGTTCATGAGTTTGAGCCCCGCGTTAGGCTCTGTGCTGACAGCTCAGAGCCTGGAGCCTGCTTCGGATTTTGTGTCTGTC
Organism: Herpailurus yagouaroundi; assembly: GCF_014898765.1. Taxonomy (NCBI): domain Eukaryota; kingdom Metazoa; phylum Chordata; class Mammalia; order Carnivora; family Felidae; genus Herpailurus; species Herpailurus yagouaroundi. The sequence goes on along the minus strand of NW_024412413.1, from coordinate 25,080,786 downwards.
TGTCTCTCTGCCCCTCCCCCGCTCATGCACTGTCTCTCTCCTTCAAAAATAAACATTAAAAAATGGTGGTGTGTGATTTCAAGCCATCATTTTTAGAGGTGGCATAAGCTAGTGATTAAGCATAGTGAGAGCATGGACTTTCATTGTGCTCCTTAATTCTCACACTTCAATTTCCCCATCTTTCATTTCATTTCTTTCTTTCTTTCTTTCTTTCTTTCTTTCTTTCTTTCTTTCTTTCTTTCTTTCTTTCTTTCTTTCTTTCTTCATTTTAGGGAGAGAGAGCATGAGCAGGGGAGAGGAGCAGAGGGAGAGAGAAAGAATCCGAGCTGTCAGTGTGGAGCCTGACACAGGGCTTGATCCTGCGGCCCTGGGATCATGATCTGAGCTGAAATGAAGAGTCAGATGCTCAATTGACTGAGCCACCCAGGTGCTCCTCAATTTCCCTATCTTTCAAAAGGACTGATAAGAATAACACCTACTTCATGAGGTAGTTAGGTGAGTTAACATGTGTCCCTCACTTTGGACAGCATCAGATGCACAGTAAGTACCATAGCAGTACTTGGAGAAAGCATTCCAAAGAGGAAGGATACCCGGTGTGTTTGAGGAATGGCAAGGAGATTAGTGGGACTTAAGCATAGTGAACAAAGAGAGTGATAGTTGAAGTCAGAGAGACAGCAAGGGCCCTGTGGGTCATTTCTTCAGTGAAATGAGAATCTGTAATGAACCACTCTGATGGCTGACCTGGGAAGAGACTGTACAAGGGGATGGGGGTGGAATAAGGACACCTGTTGGGAGGCTACAGTCATTGGGAGGCACGAGATAATGGGGACAGTAGTGGAAGCGGTGAGAGGTGGTCTGATCCTAGATACGTTTGGAAAATAGAGCCTATAGGACTGGCTGATGGTTTGGATGTGGGGTATGAGATAAAGAGCCCAAGAGAAAAAGGATAGTTTCCATGAATGGAGACAGAGAGGCTGTGGGGGGAAGATAAATTGGGAAGATCAACATTTCAGTTAGGAACATGTTATGTGTGAGATATGTTAGATGTCTAAGGGGACATGGGTGTAAAATATACTGTTCTTCCAAGTGACCACCGATCCTGGCTGATTAAATCAATGCTAGCCTTCCTCTAACATTATGCAATTATATGTGGCCACCGAGTCAAATTTTTTGATGTGGATCATCACAGGGGCAACATGGATGACACCGTGGGAAGACCTTAACCTTGATGGCAGGCAGGTTTAAATCCTGCTTCTGCCTCTTATCAGCACTTTCTTCTTAGGTCTATCCTATTAAACTCAATGCACCTTCCATAAGGTTCTTCTTACATCAGGTGTGGATGCGAATACTTTTCTTACAGGCTCGTTGCAGTTTTCAAGCACAGGTAAGGTATGCAGTGTGCCTACTTATGGTGTGCTGATAGGGAAATAATTGCCTATCATTTCTTCAAGGTAGATATCCAGATCTTTCCTCTTTCTAGTCTGTTCTGCCTCGTGAATAACTGCCAGCATTTGACAAGAATAGGAGAGAAAACTGATAACCAATTTTCGTAAGAAACCCTGAACTAAAATTCCTGAAACTGGTTCATTTGAGAGGACTCTCCCAGCAATATCAGTGTAGATTTGGGGAACCTGACCCACCTTTGTGCGCATTCTGAACACTCCAAGCTTTATGGAAGTGGAAAAAGAAGAATGGGGTTTTATAATGCCTAATCCTAAAGTCTGAGACCAACTCCTAAAATGGACAATAACAGTATCTCCCAGATACTATTCAGAGCAATTTGTGTTTGATTTTCTCAACTCTCTTTATAACTCGGTGAAAATGGATTTCCAGAGTCTCTCAGTAGGAGATAAAAAGCTTTGTTTATCTCCCATATGCAAAGATTTAGACACATTCATACTCAATGGCTTTCAGTTTTTTTTTTTTTCCCCACCTCCTTCCCACCCACTTGGACAAATACTAGGAGAAAGGGCTGTGAACTGTGTCCTTGGATGGTGTGGAGAGACCAGAACTAGCAATTTTTTGTTTACCTGAGAGCCAGGAACCACTAGGTCCTTGGCCTGCTTAATGATCTGCCTCTCTTGATTAGGTCAGAAGCAGAGCACAGTGATGAGGAAATTACCTTCAGCTTGACCTTTAAGGCCTTGCTGGTGTATTTTGTGTGGGCTTTTCTATTGACATTTCTGACTGCCCCTTTTGCAAACTGAAAACAAATAACTGGGGATCAAGAGGAAGAAAGAGTACAGGAGTAGAAGTCAGCCAATGTGAGTAAGATGATGTGAAAAATACTGTGTAAACTAAGAAGTGCTATAGGGATGTTGGTTATTGCCAAGGACATTATCTATAATTAAGTATTTAACAATGACCAAGGAGGAGAGAAGTTCTCTCTTATCCTTCTTGCTTGTCTGCAGGGGCTTTTCAGGCAATGTTGTATATGTGGACTGTAATTGATGCACTCAGTTCACTCACAAATAAAAATCCCCATGAAAAGAATGACTATTTCTTTTAGACTTCCCCCCAAACTTGTAAGCTTTAAGTTCATAGTACATTCTGTGAACTCAGCAGGGGATCTAGTGGCTGAAATCTTTAACTTAATTGATTCGTAAGACAAATAACAGGATTAAAATGAATAGTAGTATAATAACAAGTACACCTATAATTTGAGCTAGGCACTGGGCAAAGTGTTTTACATTTCATCTTATATAAAGCTCAAACAAATCCATAAAATAGAAAAAGGCATGAGAAAATGGATGAAAAAACTGAGGTTTAGGAAAGTTAAGTACATTTCCCAAGGTCAAACAACTCATAAGTAACAGAGTAGGATTAAGACAAGTTTATCGAACCCCAAAGCCTTCTATATTCCTATAATTTTACCCTCTCCTTTATGTCTACAACTTCATAAGTCTGCAAATAGGCCTGTAATTGCAAAATGTAACAGATTCAAATCTTTAGCAAAAATTTTATAATATAAAATTTTAATATTTTTCTATGAATTATGACTTTATGTTTGCTTTTCACTATTTCTATTTCTCTTGTATTATCTATTATACATTTCTCTTTAAAACTATAGGGGAGCATGGGTGGCTCAATCGGTTAAGCATCAGACTTCGGCTCAAGCATGATCTTGAGGTTGGTGGGTTCTAGTCTCACAGAGGGCTCTGTGCTGACAGCTCAGAGCCTGGAGCCTGCTTTGAATTCTGTGTCTCCCTCTCTCTGCCCCTCCCCTGCTCATGCTCTGTCTCTTTCTCAAAAATAAACATTAAAAAAAATTAAAAAAAAAACACTGTGTATAGACACACACATCTGTTTGTGATTATGTGTCTGAGCTGTGAGGAATATATGGGTCCTCCCCCCCTTAGGGTCTCTTTTATTCACATTCTCTATTGAATTCCTCTCTTTCCTACCAATTGGTTTCTCTCTTGAATGGCCAAAATATGAGAGCTAAAGTATATTCTTACTTATTTGTTCATCTAAAGGATTTTTTGCTTTCTTCTTTGTTTTTAAATGGCTTTTAAGTAACACTAAATTGACTTTCTTTTACATTTTATGGTCTTACAGGTCTCAGCCTGCGTTTATGGTCTGTTATTCGTGTTTATCAGATGCCTTCCTTTTGATTATAGTCTTTGCTGGGCAGGGAAAGTGCCTTTCCCGTCTTTGTAAGTTCCACAATCTAACACAGAGCTTCTAATAAAAGCGTCTAAACAAAATAAAATGATTAAGAAACTTAAAACCCAGTGCCTGCCAGTGTTTTCACAGCAGTTGATAGGCAAGAAGAGATGTCGGTGAGAATTACAGACCATCTTCCGTAAACAAACTTGATTCTGTCTCCAACCTTGGGGGCAAACTGAGGGTAGGCCCACCAGTCACAGCTGGGTGTGAGGATGGGAGGTGAGGGGGGCACTGAGCTGAAACCACTTTTACCTCCAAGAGTTCGGATCCAGGAGCCGGTCCAACCTATCCTTCAGGAAGCCGTTAGTAACGGGACGAAGGACAGAAACGCCAATCGATTCTCTAGGCTCGGCTCTATCCTCCCTCGCCTGGATCCCGCTTCATCTCGGGGACCTTCTGGTAGGGGAATCTGAAGCGGAGCTGGCCAACCGAAAATTGCGCGTGGCACCCGCCACCCGGCTTCTCGGCCGCGCGGACCCAGGAGGACTCTCCCACCGCAGCCCCCTCCTCCCCATCCTCAGGTTCCCGCGGCCCGTCGCGTCCCAGTCGGCTGGGCAGAGCTTCCCCGACACTGCGCCTCCCGGCTCTCTGTGCCTGGTTCCCGCACCTGCCCCTGAGCAGAGGTTTTCCCCCATTCGGCCCCATCTGGGCGCCCTTGCCCCTCGGTGACTCCCTCGGCGACTCGCCTGGGCACGCGATCGACGAAGCCCACCCTTCTCTCTCCCGGTGACCCAGCTTCAGTTTCCTAATCTGGAGAGTAGGGACAACAGTCTCCACATTTACTCGGAAAATAAGAGGGCGACCAAAAAAAAAAAAACACAAGAGATTCCATGATAACATTTATTACTAATCCTCATTCGGGTTGTTGGCACAGGCACTGCAGCTGCGACGGTCTTGGGGTGGGGGGAAGGCGCGCGTTCCCAGCGGATTGGGAAGGCGGTGGCTTCGAGCGCCCGCCCCGGCTCCACCCTCCCTGCCCCGGGCGCGGCCCGCCCACCCGCACCCTCCTCCGCCCGCTAGCCTGCCGCAGCTCGAGCTCCGCGGCCATCCGGAGACCCGCGGCGCGCGGCGACATGGCGGGCGGCCACCGCCTCCTGCTGGAGAACGCGCAGCAAGTGGTGATGGTGTGCGCCCGCGGCGAGCGCTTCCTGGCGCGGGACGCGCTGCACAGCCTGGCCGTGCTGGAGGGCGCCAGCCTGGTGGTGGGCACGTAAGTGGCCGCGCGCTGGGGGGACCGGCTTGGCCCCCTTTCCCTAACTTGTGCGCTCTGGAGGCAACCGGGGAAAAAAAAGCTTTCCGGCATCCAGAGAGCCATTGCAGGCCTGTCTTTTAGGCACCTGTTGCTACCTACCTTGTGTGACAGCTTCCGGTTGCCGTTTGGTGAAAAAACGCTCTCAAGCTGAACCCCACGCCCTCCCTGCCCCCTATCTCCAGATCTTTGGAATCTGCATCTCTGCGGTGGAGTTCTGGGACTTTAAGTTTTTACAAAACACTCTCCAGCCCAACCCCCTTTGTACACTAAAGCTTGAGCACCACGGAAGACGTTCAGATAGTGACGGTTTGGGGTGATAGGAAGTTAAGATTCAGCTACCAAAAAAAGAGGACATTTTCAGTTTTCACTAAGCTTCTGTGCTTCCTGCAATGACGTGAGTAAAAGAACAGGCAAAGTTTGGGAGGGTGAGCCTGCAGTGGGAATGGAGTTTGGATGCCTGTTTGAATTGGAGAGCGCCGCGGCATCGCGATTGCGCAAGATGGGCTCGGCCCTTATCTGAGGCTGCTTAGGGTTGTGTAAGAGTCCAGCTTTTAGGGACTGTGTGTTTTATTTTTAATTAACAAAGTGATAAAAAAAAAACATTCTCAGTGTTATTGCTAAAAATTAGTTAAAAGCATAACAGAACCACACAGAGGTAGGAATCCAGACCTAACTGATGGCCGTACTCTATAGAATCCAGAGGCCCTAGTATCTTGCTCTCCTGTGCACAACCCTCTTTCTTCCTCACTTCATCATCCAAGATGGCTGCTACGCCTCTCCTTCTGGTGTCCACCTTCCAGACAGTAGGAAATAGGATGAGAAAAAAAATCGTTTTGGTTACAATTTAGTCACATGGGCCACACCCGGCTGATGAGAAACCCATAAATGTAGTCTTCATTCTGGGTGGTCATGTGTTCAGCTAAAATTTAGGAATCTAGCACTGTGAGGGAAAGGGAACACTGATCTTAGCAAACAACTGGCAATCTCTACACATGATTTGGCTTTTTGCCTTGCATGTGGCTAGAGTCTTTTTTTTTTTTTCAAAGACACAGATGCAAGTAGGAAATACAACAAATGTTGACTGATACCAAAAGACATGGGCAACATATTTTAAATCATTAGTCAGCTTTTCCACAGTATTTCCCCAAACTTTAGTAATTATTTCTTGATTTTTATTCAGGGATGGGTTTATAAAAGCCATTGGTCGGGCTGATGCTATCCAAACACTGTTTTCTGAAGAAACGTTTGAAGAAAGAATTGACTGTTCTGGGAAATGCATCTTGCCAGGTATTAACCTCTTTTTCAGTAAAGCCCTGCATCTGGTTTTAGTAACATAAAGAAGAGTAGCAGCTTGTTTTAAATAGGGTCTCAAAATAATACTAAAATATAATAGCTACTGTGCATTGAATTTCCACTATTGAATGTCTAAGCTGCTTTACAAACATGTTTTCATCTTGAATCCTTATGACTGCCCTGTAAAGTATCATTATCTATATGTTACACATTAGAAAGCTCCAGTTTAGGGATGAAATATCTTACCCAAGATTGCTGGACAGGTAAAGGGCAAGCTGGGAATCAAACTTATTCATTCACTTCACTTCTTCCCACTCACATGCTAGAGAGAAACCAGCTGTGGTGTGTGTAGGTTCAAAGGCTGTTGGAAGAACTTTACTAGTCTATTTCATATGGGAGGCAGATAGGGCAAAGTGCTGTTTCTAATACCAGAATATACTCTAAATTTACAGAGAGTGTGAAACAACACATCTCTAGGCAGAAAAGTGTGTGTGTGTGGGGGGGGATCCTTAGAGATTTCACTGAAGTTTATTTAAATCTTTAATGATTGACAACAAAATCAGTTTGTTAACCATCATCTCCTACATAATGTTCTATAGCTTCATGAAATCATCTGAAGCAAGTTTCACAAATTTTGAGTTCTATACAAAACATAGAGGCTAAAATTTACATTTTAAAAATGTATACTATGTATACCTGATAGAACTTCTACCTTCTGGCTCTTGGGGGTCAGGAACTAAAGTCAGAGTGAAACCTTATGAAAACAAGCAGAAAATAGTAGAAAGCAATCTGAATAGAGATTCTTGATTTTAGTCCAATCAGAACTATTTATTAATGAGACTTTTAATCCACAAGGTATTTAAAATATTCTGGAAAGACACACTTTACTGAGTTAGACCTGGATAAGCAAACAATCCAAATGATTGCTTTATAGTTTCTCTTCAGTTAAGCTACATTTCTTTTTTTTTTTATTAAAAAAATTTTTTTATGTCTATTCATTTTTGAAAGACAGAGACAGAGCACAAGCAGGGTTGGGGCGGAGAGAGAGGGGGACACAGAATCCGAAGCAGGCTCCAGGCTCTGAGCTGTCAGCACAGAGCCTGAGGTGGGGCTCGAACCACAGACTGTGAGATCATGACCTGAGCTGAAGTCGGACACTCAACCGACTGAGCCACCCAGGCGCCCCTACATTTCTTTTTTTGAAGAAAGATTCATATTTCTGATTTCATATTTTTCCTTCTCAAAGTTGGGAGGGATTGTATTCTGTTTTCACACCCACATTATTCCTTGGTGATACAGTCCTTGGTTTTGCTGAACTAATAGCTATGACATCCTGTTTTAAAACAGGATGCTTAGTGAGCATGGGCTTAGTGGGCAGAAGAAGCTGTGTTTCTTTCTTTCTTTTTTTTTTTTAATTTTTTTTTTCAACGTTTTATTTATTTTTGGGACAGAGAGAGACAGAGCATGAACGGGGGAGGGTCAGAGACAGAGGGAGACACAGAATCGGAAACAGGCTCCAGGCTCTGAGCCATCAGCCCAGAGCCTGACGCGGGGCTCGAACTCACGGACTGTGAGATCGTGACCTGGCTGAAGTCGGACGCTTAACCGACTGGCCACCCAGGCGCCCCAGAAGCTGTGTTTCTTTATTGGATATACTCGTCATGCTGAGTCACCCTCCTCCATTAGAGGCTTCTAGACCGGCCATGCAGAGAGGCTTCCTTCCTCTTGGTGGAGGAAACCATACAAATTCTTCTTCCTCCATCATCCTCCAAGATGGCTGACCATCACCTGCTTTCCCAAGAGTGGTTCGAGATAGTCTGCCTACTATCTAAGGGCTTTCTATTTCTCAGATTTAAAAATGATTTGATTTATTGGTTACAGGTTTGGTGGATGCACACACACATCCAGTCTGGGCTGGTGAAAGAGTTCACGAGTTTGCAATGAAGGTAACTGCAATAAATGATGGCAAATCAAAATAAGGCACAATACAGACACATCTTTTTCTAAAGAGTGGATAGGCTATCAAGCTTTGCAACAACATATGTCTACATTTCTTTTTAATGGATATTTTTTACTGACCTGGACTATGGAAAATAAATTACAACAAAACGGACTTATAACTGTCCAAATCTTTATGCTATGCATAGGGCCAGCAATCTTTAGGTATGATAGTTTTCAAAAAATTTTAGCTGTAGAATCCTTATGTATGTATGTATGTATGTATGTATGTGTGTGTGTGTGTGTGTTTTGTTTGTTTGTTTTAGACTCCTTCTTTTAAAACAGAGCTGGGCTGACTTTTTCTTTTTTTTTTTTACTTTTTTTTTCAACGTTTTTTATTTATTTTTGGGACAGAGAGAGACAGAGCATGAACGGGGGAGGGGCAGAGAGAGAGGGAGACACAGAATCGGAAACAGGCTCCAGGCTCTGAGCCATCAGCCCAGAGCCCGACGCGGGGCTCGAACTCACGGACCGCGAGATCGTGACCTGGCTGAAGTCGGACGCTTAACCGACTGCGCCACCCAGGCGCCCCAGGGCTGCCTTTTTCTACTAGTTTCTCCTCTCTTTCCCTTCCCCCATTTCACCTCTCCACCCCTACTAGCCTTTGGAGGGGCTCCAGGAAACAGTTTGAAATTCACCATTCATTGGTTCCAACTTGGAAAAATATATTGCTAATCATAAAAAATAAAATAAGTCTTGTATTTTTTTTCCCTGAAAAATGAGACTTATTAAGAAATATAAGGTGTAGTCTGTGTCACAACTCATTAATTAGCCATAGTCAGCCCTCAAATCCCTGGTTGGAGCCATTTTCACATTGTTTCTTTCTAATAGATTTTATTTTTTAGAGAAGTTTTAGGTTCATGGCAAAATTGAGTGGGAGGTACAAAGATTTCCCATATACATCCTGACCCCATACATGCACAGCCTGCCCCATTATCAACATCCCCCACCAGAGTGGTACCTTTGTTACAATTGATGAGCCTATACTGACGCATCATTATTATGCAGAGTCCATAGTTACTAGTGTTCTCTCATGGTGCTGCATGTTCTATGAGTTTGGACAAATGTGTAATGACACGTAACCACCCTTATAGTATCAGAGTGGTTTCACTGCCCTAAAGTTTCTCTGTGCTCTGCCTATTCATCCCTTTCCCTGCCAACCCCTGAGAGCCAATAGTCACTGATCTTTTTACTGTTTCCTTAGTGTTGCCTTTTCCAGAATATCATATAGTTGGAATCATACAGTATGTAGCCTTTTCAGACTGGCTTCTTTCACTTAACAGTATGCATTTAAGGTTCTTCCATCTCTTTTCTTCACATTGGTTTTTAAGTGTACATCCTAACAGCTAAGAAATTTCTTCAGATACTGTGTACCTTCTTCAACACATAAGAGCTGTTTTTGTTTTGTTTCAGTTTTGCTTTTGAGAGAGAGAGAGAGAGAGAGAGAGAGAGAGAGAGACAGAACCAGCAGGGAAAGAGCAGAGACAGAGGGGGACAGAGGATCCAAAGCAGGCTCTGTGCTGACAGCAGTGAGCCTGATGCAGGGATTGAACTCACAAACCGTGAGATCATGACCTGAGCCGAAGTTGGACGCCTAACCGACTGAGCCACCCAGGCGCCCCACACACTAGAGCTGTTTTTAAGACTTCTTTATTAAATCACAGAATTTCAGAGCCAAAAAAACAATCCTAGAGATTTGCAGTCCAAACATCTCATTACATAGATGGGGAACGTGAGGCCCAGAAAAGGGATGGCTGTTGAATGAGTTCACCAGCTCGCCATGGCAGAACCCAGACGAAAAACTCTGACAGGGGGATCCCAGGTTGGCATACTTTGTTTGCACCACACTTCTTGCTGCCTAGAGTAACTGGAGCCCCGTGGGATCCCAGGAAGAGCTTCTCTGCTTGAGTCACAGAGGTCAGGCCCCAAACTCTAGTGGCCAGATACTGAGAGGTGGAAACCCCCCTGGGTCTCTTTAGTAGATGTTTGGAATAGCTGCAGTGGGGTTCCCAAATTGTCTAAGCTTTGTTTTCTCATCCATAGGTGCTACGGATAGATAGAGTCTTAGCTGGCACACATTGGGGCCAACTGGGTTATTAAAATACTGAAATACTCGTGGGCTGGTTGGTAAATTGTTGCTGCTGCCTGAGATTGGAAGTGCTCCCCACCACATCTCCCATTTCTGCCACCCCAGTCTTTCCTGAGGTACCCATGTTCCTTCGCCCCCCCCATCACCCTGGCAGAGTAGGGGCTTCCACGGCTATGTGTCCCAGCATCCTTTCCCATCTGCTGGTGTCCCTGACATATCAGTTGTTAAATCATTTTGAATATCACCCCTGGAGGTAGGCTCTGTGGACCTGCCTGCAACCTCGTGCCTGTGCCCGGCCTAAGGGTGAGCCCTGTGTTCAGTTGGCAGGAGCCACGTACATGGAAATTCACCAGGCTGGAGGAGGCATCAACTTCACTGTGGAGCACACGCGCCAAGCCTCGGAGGAGGAGTTATTCTGCTCCTTTCAGCAGCGGTTGCAGTGCATGATGAGGGCGGGGACCACACTGGTGGAGTGCAAGAGCGGATACGGCCTCAACCTGGAGACGGAGCTCAAGATGCTGCGTGTGATTGAGCGCGCTCGGCGCCAGGGGCCCATCAGCATCTCCGCCACTTACTGCGGGGCTCACTCAGTGCCAAAGTAACCTCAACCTGGGGCACCCAGCTTTGATTTGGGGCATTGACAACAGAGAAGGAAGGGGGCAGGTGGTGCCTAAGTGGGGATACATTCTCCTGGGAGTGGAGGTGAATCCACGCTTTAGTTCTTGCAGAAGAGTCCGGTAGAAGCCATTAGAGAGGTGTTCTGATTCTAATAGACATCTCATGCTGGTGGTTTTAGGAAGGTGATCCCCACCGGACCTATCAGTTTGCTAGTCCCTTAATGATGAAGGAGGAAGAGATGTTCAAAACTCTTTCGGTTAACAAAAAGCAATGCCCCCCCCCCCCATATAGATCCTTTAAAATGACAGATGCTACTTTAAATAGTTGCCTGTGACAGCATAATCACACATTAGAGATTCAGAGAAACACTCTGTAGGAGATAGATCACATCTGTAAGGCAAGAAGACTCAGAATGGTTTTTAATTTTGTTCATCTGTTTACTTGTTTAGCACCAAACATGTTTGTTTTCTTGTTGTAAATGTTTTTCTAGCTTTCCCTTTATCCAAAAAGTTTCTCCTATATGGCTTTACTGTAGAGAATTATGTCCCTTTCTGCCTTTGTACTTTATCTGTCCTGAAATTTCTAGACCCAAAAGCCCGCAGTTCTAGAACTAAAAGGTCCAAAGAAATCCAGAACTTAACAATTAACGGGGCAAAGTCTTAGTGCAGTTTTGAGTTTTGATAATGTAGATACAGAAGTGCCACAAGCTTACCTAAATTCTTTGAAAGTTTAATAATTTATATATTTTTACATTTATTCACTTTTGTGTATTTGAAAAATAAGTTTAATGTGAATTTTTGGTTTATCATTTTTAATCAGAGAAAATTTAAAAATTAACATTAAATTTATTATTTAAAATTCACAGAGCTAATTAAGTTGAAACATAAATACTTAATATTTCCAATGATGTTTTTGTATGTGTTTAGCATTTCTACTTCTGAGATTATTATTAAAGCTTAAAACTGCACTAAAACTTTTGGGACATCTGTCTACAGAAAATGGATTTTTTATTTTTCCCCAAATGGAACCTAAGGTGGATGAAAGGCAGTGTAACATGGTAGAGAAGTCTCAGGCTTTGGAGCCATACCAGACCTGGGTTTGAATCCAGCTTGGCTACTTTCCCACTGGGTGATTTTGAGGGCATCACTTAACTCTTTTGAACATTGGTAAAGCAGTGAGAGAACACACTCTCTATATGATTGTCTTGAGAATTGGAAACAGTATATGTAAGTGCCTGTCTCCTCATGGTCCACCTCTGTCTTCCTACCAAAATGGTTTTTGTGGAACAAGAGACTTTTATGTTCCAAATATAGGGCTAAAGTGTAAAAACTTTTTAAATGTTTTTTTATTCACTTTTGAGAGACAGAGAGTGAGCAGGGGAGGGGCAGAGAGAGAGGGAGACACAGAATCTGAATCAGGCTCCAGGCTCTGAGCTGTCAGCACAGAGCCCGATAAGGGGCTCGAACCCACAGACTGTGAGATGATGACCTGAGCCAAAGTCGGACGCTTAACCAACTAAGCCACCCAGGTGCCCCATATAGTGCTAAAGTTTTACAGAATGTTCTCCATCTGCTAATGAGTCTCTGAGGGCTACATCTTGATCCCCAAAGATACATACAGCCTGAGCCTCAGAGTATGCCAAATGACGGCTAAATAGCATGTCCAAAGTTGTGTAGCCAGCAAATAGTAGAGCTCTGTGTCCGTCTGACTTCAGAAGCCCAGCCCTGTCTAATACATAACTATTTCAGAATCTTAGAATTTCAGGGCCTCTCATGATCCTCTTTCCTCGTGGTTCCAAATGGTGAGATAGGAAGCCTTAGGCTGATGCTTCTAGAAATAGTGTGGAAGAAGAAAATGGCAGAGTGATTGCTAGGGCCCAGGTAGGGGGCCCTGCAGTTGGTTGTCAGGGAAGCCTCCAGGATGCTCTCTAAGTGTCTTTGAAAAGAGTGTTTAGTTTCTCAGGCAGGGAGCCTTGCTGGCATTCTCAAAGGCAACATGGCTGAACCAGAATGGATGAGCCATTTGAGTCTCTGTGTCCAGGGTCTGTGTATACAGAAATCTTGTCAATATCCCTGCTATGGCCCAATTGTTAAGACTCCTGAGTTATTGCTTTAGTTATTTCTCTATCTATCTTAGGGTCATTTGCCTACAGTTTGTCAGGTTCTTCAAGTGCCAGAAAAGCCTTTCTTCAATTAAAAAAAATTGTTTTTCCCATGTAACCTCATTTTCTTCCCTCAGAGGAAAGACTGCTACAGAAGCTGCTGATGAAATCATCAATAACCACCTCCCAAAGCTGAAGGAGCTTGGCAGCCGTGGGGAAATACATGTGGACAACATAGATGTGTTCTGTGAGAAAGGCGTCTTTGATCTCAATTCCACCAGAAGGATTCTTCAAAGTGGAAAAGATCTAGGATTACAGATTAACTTTCATGGGGATGAACTCCATCCTATGAAGGCTGCTGAGGTGTGGTTGACCTTTAGCTTTTCCTTTGTCAAGACTCGTGCGGTGGAAAACTTCCTTAGTTTGTTCAGAGTTAGGAATAGCCTCTCGAAAAGATAGAGAATGGGAGAACTCGTTTGAACAATGCGAGGGCTGGTCTGGTTGAGACTTGGAATCACTGACCTCTATTAGAAATTTACTTTTTTGCCGGCCATTTACTTTTATTATCACCTGCTGGTGGTATTAGTAGGAAGAGAAGTACCTTTGTGATCTTGTTTATCAAATTCAGAACATAGCTTGGTTGGAACACAAAGCTACACTGACAGAGTCTACTAAGTTCACATGTGGCTTCCAGGGGTTTTCTGTGGCAGCCTCCAGGTGAATGTTGGTGGAGTGCCCCATCAGTAGTCACCGGATGATTTTCTGACCTGCATGTCTTGCTCAGATTCATTTATTCATGCTTTTAACAAATATTTGAGTGTGTGTCAGGCACTGTCCTAGGCATTGAGAATTCAGCAGTGAATAAAACAGACAAAATTCCCTCAGTTGTGAATCTAGATGTCACTCCTCTAAACCCTGGAGCAAAATAAATAACTGCCGTTGGGACAAAAACACAGATGTGGATACTCCACATGTGTCTAAACGACAGCACATGTAATGTGATCTCTTAATATCACTTCCAAATCTTGTCCCATGTTTCCTGCCCAGTGGATGACCCCATTTACCTGTGTATTGCCTAAGCCAAAAACTTGGACATCACTTGGTCTCCTCCCCACCTTACCTGTCACATTTCAACCAATCTGCAAAAGCTCCCAGTGTATTTCCTGAATATCTCTCGGTTTACTTCTCTTAACCCTACTGCCTAGTTCAAACCACCATCAGCTCTCAGCTCCTGCAACAGCTTTTCTCCTTGTATCCACACTTCCTGCACTTCAATTCATTCCTTTAATCCATTCCCTACAGTGCATCGTATTTTCCTCTCTGTTGCTGAAAACCCCTGCAAGGCTCACCAGTGCTGGCAGGATGAATCCCAAACTCAGCACATGTAGACTTACCAGATCCAGCTCTCGCTCACCTCCCATCTTCCTCTTTCTCTGCCCTGTTTACCATGAGCCAACCACAGTAAATAGTTTTAGTATACCTAATACCCCATGCCTCTGGATATGCTTTCTCTAATCTGAGTGTCCTTTGTCTGGCTCACTCTAACTCCCTTCCATGTTTCATCTTAGCTACCACTTCTCTGGGACCCTTCCCAGAGCTCTCCAAGAATGGGTTATAGTCCCTCCCTATGCTTGTCCCACTGTGTTCAAATTGCCTCTGTGATCCCTACTGGACCGTAAACACGCTGAGGACTGTACCCACACCTTCACAGCCCTATCCCTGGGGGTTAGCACAATACCTGGCATACAGATGGCCTTTAGAGAGTAAATATTTGTTGAATGTTGAATGAATGTGAACTAGGTGGTCAGCAAGATACTCTTGGTCATAGAGAGTGACTGGCCAGTTAAATCAATAGAGGTCAGTATCCAGGATGAACAAATCAAGTTTGGAAAAGTGAAGGTGATTCCAAGGTTGGAAAGAAACTTCCCCTGGGGAGCAAAGTCTGTCTATGGAACATTGGACTCTCCAGAAGCCCAAACCAAAAGGCTATTAGACCTGAGCTCCTACTGATGTGGGGCCAGCTCTTTCCTGCCCTGGTGTGGGCATCGCTGCCTCCCTGGGCCATGGTGTAATGTCAAAAATTAGTCTACTTTCCTTGCCTTGGAGTGCTTACCATATCACCTTTCAGACTGGGTCAGTGTGTATGTGTGTGTGTGTGTGGGGGGGGGGTATGTCAACCCGAGAAGAAACCCACTTAAATGCCATGTTCTCATTATTACTATAAGATTACCTCCTCTTGGTATTCCTCTGACAATCAAGCCCAGACTTTTCACCTGGAGAGACATCAAGCTCAAGTAGATATTCCCGAATTATACATACAATTCCATTTTTAAAGTTTGTTTTCTTAATCGATCTCTTTTCACTGAGTGCAATGCAATCAATATACCTTTCTTTATGGTGTTTTTATGATGCTAGAAGAATCAGATTTTATTACCAATGTCACTCAATGTTCTATTCTGATCCATAAGATTCATGAAGTTTTCTTTTTTTAGCAAATACCTAAAGAATATCAGTAAGCCCTTATATTTAAGAATAGTTTTTAAAGTAGCACACTAGCTCATTTTCAAGTGAATGTCCTTGACAGAGCCTTTACCCATTTGGGGGCTTCTGTTTTCAAGAGGCAGTTGCCAAGAAATTTTCATAATAGGGTGCTGTTTATTTTTGCAGGGAAAGCAATGTTCTGGCACTTTGTTGATTATTGTTTTTGGTGGTGAAACCTTTCTCTCTCTGCCCATTCTGCTTAGCTGGGAGCTGAGCTGGGAGCTCAGGCGATCAGTCACCTGGAAGAAGTGAGCGATGAAGGCATCGCTGCCATGGCAACGGCCAGGAGCTCTGCTGTCCTCCTGCCCACCACCGCCTACATGCTGAGGTGAGCTGCCCGTGCAAGCTGTGAGGATGCAGACCGAGATGCCTAAATAGTATTTCATTGTCCTTCCAAATTCCTGAAAAATGCAGATCAGGAAAACTGAGCCCATGGGAGATGCCAATTCTGGAGTCATGTACAGAGATGCATTATTCTGAGGAAAGAGCTTGGGCCCAAATGGCGTTTAAGTGGTGGGATTATTGGGAAGAGTGGAGCTTTCTCATTCTTTTTTTCCCTCCTTTTTGGGATTTTCCAATTAAAAATCATGCATCACTTCTATCATTAGAAAACAATGTAATGGACTTTCTACTTAAAAAAACATGCATAAGATGTTAGAGATATTTAACAATATTCAGAATCTGAAGGAGCTGTTTTCTAAGAGGATGCAAGTAAGTACCACAATCTTCACAAATCCTGGAGGTGGGAGGAAAGAGGAGATGTCTAAGTATATTTTGTGAAATCTTCCCAGGAATTTTGCTGTTTGCCCTCTATGGATTGAATGCACCTAGTCCATAGTTCATCTTCATAACTGCCGTTTCGGACATTGGACCATGTCTGGAGGCAGTTTGGGTTGTCATGACTAGGGGGCGCTGCTGGCATCTAGTGAGTAGAGGCCAGGGATGCACCTAAACATCCCCACAGTGCACAGAGCAGCCTCCCACCACAGAAAGTTGTCCTGCCCAAGAATTACGCAGCCACAATATGAACTGTGCCGGGATTGGGACACTCTGCCTTAGCGATTGAAAAGCCAGGCTTTGAGTAACCTTTATAAGAGAGAAGAAAGGAATATTGCAGTGCTTTTCTCAAATACAGTATGATCTATACACATATGTATAATATTATACATTTCTCTTATTATTACTATTCTCTTAATGTAAAGAGTAGACATAATGTAGATTACGACCAGGAAATATCAATCAGTAACCGTCCTTGGTATCTTGGCATTTACAGCAAGTCTCAGCAATCATCAACTGAAGTCATCAATCAATACTTAATCTGGTTAATTTTCCATCAACCAAGGAACACTTTCACTTTGAATCTCTTAAGATGGAGCAAAACTCTGACACTTGAAGTATGAAGGGCAGCTCAGCAATAAAAGTCAGAACTTTGTCCCGCTGCCAGAGGGGGCTGCCATCTGTGGTCACCGCAAGATGGGTTGGTCACGCAGTTTGGACAACAGGAAGAATCACAGACAAGGCCACACTTTTCTCTCTGGCTTCTCTGTTCTGGAATTTTTCTGATCTCTCCAACAGGAGCAATTTGCAGGGCTCCCTGTCATGCCCTGAATTCTCCCTCCTTTTTTTTCCTCTCTATATGCTTATTTATTTTGAGGGAGAGAGAGAGAGAGAGAGAGAGAGAGAGAGAGAGAGAGAGAGCACAAGTCGGGGGAGGAGGGTGGAGAGAGAGGGGGATGCCATAATTCTCTCTCTTTTTTTCTCTCCAAATGTTTATTTTTGAGAGAGAGGGAGGGGGTGGGGAGAGAATGTGCACAAGCGGGATAGGGGCAGAGAGACATGGGGACAGAGGATCTGAAGTGGGCTCTGTGCTGACAGCAGAGAGCTTGATGTGAGGCTTGAACTCATAAGCCATGAGATCACGAACTGAACCGAGGTCAGACGCTCAACCAACTGAGCCACCCTGGTGCCCCTGCCCTGAATTCTCTTGACTCTCATTTCCAGAGTAACAGTTGCCTTATGCTACTCAAGGACTTGCTGTAATCATTATTTTATGCATCTTTGTGTGTACTGTTTAAATTTATTCCGGAAACATTCACCTTAGTTTTTCTGGCACTCCCTTGAGACTTCTACAGCTTCACTTTTGCTTTTTCTTTTTTTCTTTTTTTACCTCCTGAAGTATTTCTGGAAGGGGAGGGGAGGCCATCAGAATGAACCGTGGGGAAATTTTAAGCTCTACCTTTCCTCACCCTTATCTCTGCTTCACCCACCTCCTCTCATATATTATCCTAGTTGAGGAACATTATCTCAGGTCATCCTGCAAATTGTCAGTCATAGACTGTGAATGTTTCAAGGACCTCAGTCTTGGCCTGTAAAACCTGTAGACTCTCAGCACAACCGATTTTATCTGTCTTCCTCCCCCCGACACTGTGAGCCTGAGTAAACACTAGCGTAGAGTCTGATAGCTCAAGACTGCATCCCTAGGATGACCCGTGCCCCTTATAGTGCCTGCCTGAGAAAGCCCAACCTGACAGGGGAATTAAGTGTTTGTTCCAACAAAACCAGGCGACAGGCAGCTGGACCCCTGGACTTCCTCTTAGAGCAGTAACTTTACAAAGCTTGCAATTGTAAATTCTTTCTCTGCTCCTTTTTTTTTTAATTAAAAAAATTTTTTTAAATCTTTATTTATTTTTGAGAGAGAGAGAGAGAGACAGAGAGACAGAGAGAGAGAGAGACAGAGCAGCAGGGAGGAACAGAGAGAGAGGCAGACACAGAATCCAAAGTAGGCTCCAGGCTCCGAGCTGTCAGTACAGAGCCCGATGCGGGGCTCAAACTCACCAACCGTGAGATCATGACTTGAGCCGAAGTCGGACGCTCATCTGACTGAGCCATGCAGGTGCCCCTTTCTCTGCTCCTTTGAGATATAAATCTTCCACCACCCAAGCAGGATTGTCTCCTCAAGGACCTTAGAGCCCTCTCTTCAAAAGGCAAACATTCAAGAAGACAACTCTGTCCCTAGTTCCCAGCCTGGTGGGTACACTGCACCAGCTTACACCCCTGCCTCTTTTTGTAAAGGTAGTGAAGTTTGTTTCTCCTCCAGAGAACAAACCAGTGCCAGTGAACACACGCAGATCGTACTGGCCCATCTCTCATGCTTTTAGAAAATTTTCACTTCCCTGGCTCTACTCAACTCCCTCTGCCCCTTTTTCCTACTGATCTCCTCGTTCTTTCTTAAAACACCCAGTTAGCACTGCACAGATCAAAACAGTCCAGTCCACATGGGACTCTTTTCCCTTCTGCAATCGTTATTACTGAATACAGTTTGTCTTCAGCATTTTAACTAGTGTTTGGCTCTGTTTATCTCTGACATAACTTTTGAGTCATGTCTTAAAGAATAAATAATATTGTGCCAAGGAGGTCAGGGAGACATGCACCCTAGGAAGAAGCACAAATATTTTACATATTAGATTCTTGGGCCTTCAGGATTTTAAAGGGCCACAAAAAATGTTTGAGACCCTTCTCCCCACCCCCTGCCCAAGGAGGGAGAGAAATATGAATAAAAAATTGCAAAATTGAAGTTAATAGAAATAACATTTTTTAAAACTTCATTGTTTATATTTGGGAGTCAAAAAAAAGTTTGTTACATTTGAAAAAATTTAAGTTGTATTTTTCTTCCTTAGCAGGAATCTCTGGATGTATATAAAGATTGCCAAAATAGGGGCACCTGGTGGCTCAGTTTAAGTGCCGCCTCTTGATCTCAGCTCAGGTCACGATCTCAGGGGTTCGTGAATTCGATCCCCATATAGCGGCTCTGTGCTAACAGCGTGGAGGCTGGTTGGGATTCTCTCTCTTTGCCCCTCCCCTGCTTGCATGCATGTGTGCTCCCTCTCTCTCTCTCTCTCTCTCTCTCTCTCTCTCTCGTGAATAAACATTAAAAAAATTGGCAAAATGAACACTCCCAAATTAAAGAAGTTAATCATAGCCAAGTCATTTCAAAAGCAGAATGATAAAAGTCAGAAGTCCTAGGCTTCCACATCACCATTAATCACTTAACCTTGAGTTTCTGTTTCTTCTTCCAGAACACAAAGGGGTTGGATATCTTAAGTCTGCTTCCATTCTGAACATCTAGTCTGCAGAAGCTCCACTTCCAGAGACTGACATCTTTTTTTTTTTTTTTTTTTTTCTTTTTCCCCCTTGTCTTAGACTGAAGCAACCTCGGGCTAGGAAGATGTTAGATGAAGGGGTAATCGTTGCTCTGGGCAGTGATTTCAACCCTAACGCATATTGCCTTTCAATGGTAATTATTTTTAATGTGCCTTTCTGAGCAGAGAATCAGTCTTCCACCAAGTGTGTAAATAATTTAAAACTAGTTCACTAACTGCTAAAATGTTCCAAAGATCTAAAAAATATTTTCCTGTGAAACAAGAAAAAAAGCGTAGATGACAGAATAATTGGATATTTCTGCCCCACATGAATGCCTCCAGGCGTAGAGAGGGGAGAGAAAGTTCTACCTGCATAATTTTTTGATTCTGCCTTGGGCGTTGTGGTTTGGCAATAGCTTATTCCTGTCTTGGAGGTTAGCACAAGCTCAAAGAAGTTTTAGTGAGTGAGTGTGGAGGGGAGCTTAGTGGTCTTGAAAAGTTGTGAATAAATACTCCATACGTGGCGGAGGTGGGAGTGGGAAATATGTATTAATAAAGGGATCTTCTCCAAAGCATAAGAATCTTTACATGTGAATTATAACTTTTCTCATACTAGTTTAGCCAGTTCCTCCTATATATTTAATTTCCATTATTGGTTGTGCTGCGTTGAGAAATGTCCAAGTACAAGTTGCCATTTTGTTACTTTCCTCTAACGCTGTTCTTTCTTGCCTTAGCCAATGGTCATGCATCTGGCCTGTGTGAACATGAGAATGTCCATGCCTGAGGCCTTGGCGGCTGCCACTATCAATGCAGCTTATGCGCTGGGAAAATCTCACACACATGGATCTCTGGAAGTTGGTAAGCAGGGAGATCTCATTATCATCAATTCGTCCAGGTGAGTGCTCTCCCAACTGAACTAGTTTCTTTTATGCCCGTTGTAATATATAGACTGGGATTAAATGCCTTTTCTGCTAATTATTAGCATCAGGCTCTGTGTAGGCTCGGATGCCCCCCAATCTCCTTTATCATCATCCCTTTCTAACCAGAAAGTCTGCCTACAGATCCTAAACCGCACAGAGAAGACCAGATTGTCTAGTGTTTTCATCTGTCTTACATCTTTCATAGATCTTCAGGTTTTTGTTCTGTTGACCTGGACTTGGGACTTGTGCCCCCCAGCACAAGTTTTTCTGCTGGAGTTCTGACCGATGCTTGTGCTGGGCACGCATGTCCCAACTCTGGCTCGTCACCCTGGTTCTGATTCATTACCTCTCTGGCGTCTTCTCGCTCCTACCAGATCCCCAAAGGCTTAAGTTTTCCTGCCCCTGGTTACTCACCCACAGCCTGCTGCTAATTGGGCCCCCAGTGTGACAACTTAGTCTTACTTTTCTGTCTTAAAGTTGTTAATCCTATGGCTCCTTGACCCTAGCCAGCTTATTGCAGTCCTTGGACTTCGTGTTCGACAGAAGAACGAGGCTCTGTAATTCTACTCCTCACTCTCTCTATTGAAAATGATACTGATGTTACTTTTTGTACATCACTTAATAGGATCAAATATGTTAAGATCAAATACTTAAATAACATCATTAAATCGTATTTAAGTCGTAGACCAGTTATCATGTAATCTATTTTTTTTAAAAGCCCAAATATCAATGACAAAGTATGAAGAAATTTTGAGAGAATGTATTTTTAAATTAGCATTTATTGACAAAGGGATAATTTTGGCTTGTATACATTAAAGTACGTTTGATTTCTTTCTAGATGGGAGCATTTGATTTACCAGTTTGGAGGCCATCACGAATTAATTGAATATGTTATAGCTAAAGGAAAAGTCATCTACAAAAAATGAAAGATCTGAAAGGAAAGAGAAGACTCTTCGACTGTATAAGCCAATGCAGTTGTAGTAAAAGTTAAAATACCATAGTAATTTACCAGGGTGATGTCAGATATATTTCAGTGCTTTGTTAATCCACTTGAAAAAACCAAGAGATAAATTTATTTTCTTTTAACATGTGTACCTGGACATACAAATAGGTAAATCAATTGGATCATAATCTTATAACATTAAATCATCTCACAGAGATTTGTTACAAATATTTTGAAGATTAATATGATGGAGTATCACCAAAATGCCTTTGTGGGGAAAGCAGATTGGCAATTAGGTAGACATGGCTTGGAAATCCCATTTTATTTCTGCTTTTCAAGTTTCAGTTTTTAAACTACATTTAGTGAAAATTAGGGGATGATGAGAAATCCAAGTGATATGCCCCAAACTAAGCACGTGTAGCCTTCTATAATAGGCTAGTCCTGGGGCGCCTGGGTGGCTCAGTCGGTTGAGCGTCCGACTTCGGCTCAGGTCATGATCTCGCGGTCCGTGAGTTCGAGCCCCGCGTCGGGCTCTGTGCTGACCGCTCAGAGCCTGGAGCCTGTTTCAGATTCTGTGTCTCCCTCTCTCTCTGACCCTCCCCCGTTCATGCTCTGTCTCTCTCTGTCTCAAAAATAAATAAACGTTAAAAAAATTAAAAAAAAAATAGGCTAGTCCTTTCCCCACATAGTTTGTCTTTACAGATGTTCTTTGAATGAATTAGTGTCTCCTATGGGAGGGTGTCCCTATATTTCTAATTTCTTCTCAATTCTAACAATAGAGCTGCACAACAGATTTCAAGACTTGTCATTTTATACATGGGTACAGGGGCCTTCCTCGAAAGGATGCATTTTGACCAAATCTATTAATGTGATTTTTAAAAGTCATTTTTAAGTCTTTGATTGTTCACATTACAAATGTGTAACAAAATTTTTGTAGCTCTCAATAAATTTTGTAGTCACTATTATTGTTGTTTCCAGCCCTGGAAGTAGATCAGTGGTATTATCTATTGCAGCTATTTGGGAGATGAACAAATTACATAATTACACATAAAGAAATAGTGGATGACTATATAAATCGGTGTTTCTAAAGCCCTATGAGTTTACTTGAAATATTTTAATTTTTTAATTTATTTTAATTTTTTTTTTTTTTTTTATTTTACCGAGAGTGCACCAGTGCGCACGCCCCACCCCGCGCCCCCCCCCCCCCCCCCCGGGCAGAGGAGGAGAGAGAGAATCTCAAGCAGGCTGAGATTCAAGCACCCCTCGAGCACGGGCTCAGTGTGGAGTCTGACACAGGCTCCATCCCACAACCCTGAGATCATGGCTTGAGTTGAAATCAAGAGTCAAATGCTCAACCGACTGAGCCACCCAGGTGCCCCAACTTGAAATCTTTTTAAATGTTTGATCATCCTTATAATCACAACTGCATTATTAAACTTTGTCCTATTTATGAATAAATGATTTGAGAAGTAAATGTTAACCAAATTATCACCCATTTCAGGTTAATAAAGCCTGAATCGATGAGGCTTTACTGTATTCCATATATATTGAACCAAAATACCCCTTGTTGGGAGGTTACGGGTAACATTGCACATTACTGTCACTACCTGATAGCATGGGGTCTTTGGAGCATTGTCCTTCATATGCTTGGTGAAGGAGTTTGAGGAGGTGTGGGAGATGGATGGTTGCTGTGGGTGATGCCTCCCCAATGACCAAGCACCTGCTCAGCAGTCGGAGTTTGGGATGCAGGCGATAGATATAAAGGCCAAAACTAAAGACTAGGTGTGTTTAGCACAGAAGTATATCTTTACGCCTATGGAATAAGAAGGAGAAGTGCACCCTATTTTCCCTCTAGGAGGCATTCACTTTAAACAAATAGCATTAATGTCTTTTTAAAATGAAAGAGAAGAGGATACCCACCCGGAACCGCCTTAGTCCTCCCAGGCCAGTGTCCTGTAAGCCCTAACAACTTGGGATCCTGCTAGAAATGAGAACTTTGGCTTCCCTCCAGACCTACTGAATCAGGATCTGTGTCTTAACCAGCCCCCAGGTTATTTGTACGGTAATTAAGTTCTGAAAAGTACTGCAGTCTAGACCCCTAGCGACCCTGGCTTTCACACTGTGCCTCAAAACACAGTTTGCTTTTGCTGTTCCAGGCCTTGCATCACTGTTCCCTCTGCCTGGACTGCTTTCCCTCACTTCTCTATGTGGTAAATCTAGTCCCTCCACACCCCCACCATGCACCCATCCTCCATGATAGATTTAATAGCATTGTGGTTTTAACTGTCTTTCCCTTTAGAATGTTAACAGAGGGCAGGGACCTCATCGTGCCCCAGGATCTAGTATGGTGACTGGTTCATAGCAGGTGATCAAGAAATGAATTAATGAACGGCTACACAAACATACTGATAGTCACAGTGAAAGTGACTTATTAAAACATACTAAGTAGACCACCCCAGGAAGGCAGTGATAAGGAAAATGTTCTGTGAATTGGAAAGAACATATGAATTCCTTAAGTTAATGCCAAAGAATGATGCTCATGGAGGAGTAAATTGTAAAAGTAAACCCAAAGAAACAGTTCCATGGTTGGGTGGGGAGCTGGGCTGCCATGTTTACCTTTGGGGGTTGGAAGGATGTTGATGAGAAAGAAAGGCTCCAAGACGGAACATTATGAAGTGTTCAGAAGATAGGTGATGAGCTCTCATAGAGCAGAGTGCTCGTGGGGAGCTAGGGCTGGCTCAGATTTCACAGGGCTTTGAATGTCACCTTCACTAGGAGGAACCTCATTCTTAAAGTCAGGAAAAGCCCCTGAGAATCTTTGAACAAGTTAGGACCAGGACAAGAATATTATAGAAAAAATTAATCTGGTTTTAGTGTACATAGTAGGCACTCAAACATTTGTTGTATGCGTGGACTCTGGCAAGACACCTTGAACAAGTCCTTTTGGTGGATAGAGTAGGAGGTATCGGGGCTAGAAGTGGAAAGCTCTTGCAGTGGCACAGAAAGATGTCAAGATGCCTGCTCTGTGCTCCACGCTGGGCTAGACCAATGTTTCTTTTCTCAGCCTTTTAAAACTATCAGGCCACCCCCCGAAATTAGATTTCTCCCTAAGGAGTAAGATTTCGTCAGATAGGGCTGAGCTTGGAAGACCATAAACCCTCATAATATATAAGTTCTTTTGCATCTCAAGAACCAATTTTTGCCTCATCGTGCACAATTTCACCCCCACTGAATTGAGGGTGCACACACCAAATGCCGTGGGAGACAGGAGACAACATGGTATGCTGGAGGGCACACACATCTGGGACTTAACATCTGGGCTTTGATTTCTTCTTGAACTCTTCATCTGTAGAGGTTGGATTCCCTCCATCTCTGAAATTCTGATTCTAGACTGGGCCCTGCCTTCAGGGAATTTACAACCCAATTAGGGCAGTAAGACTGACATTAAAGAGTAGAATCAAAGCCAAAGTGTATTAAGAGTCGATTCTTCTAAAAGGAACTTGTGAAACACAATACTTTTAAAATTTAAACTGGTTTTGCCAGATATCCCCCCTACCCCCAAAGCATGAGCATCTGGGTCTTTATTACAGTAAACAGTAAAAGGATAAATTCAATGCCAGCCCCTGAGAGAGATTTTTTTTCTGATGGGAAGTTATTCTGAAATATGAAGGCACATGTTTTCCAAGTGATTCTACTGCAGCTACTGCAGGAATCAAGAGCCTGGCACCCAACTGGTAGAAACCAGCAATGAGCCATCCGTGCTTGCTTACTCACCCTCCACATCTGAGGTGTTCTGTGCTGGTAGAGTTTTGCTTCCCCTACCATACATTAGCATGAGTTCTCATGCTCTCAATGACCTAGCATCTACTTACTTCCTAACCTTTCCATCTTGCTGCTTGCACAGTGCTATTGTTTGTTTAATCCTCTGGCCACTGCCTACCTAAGCTATAAGCTGTGAGGGCAAAGACCAGGGCCATCTTGGTCACCCTTTGTTTAATGATTGAAATTGACCAAACGTAGAATTGGTTTCTTGGCATAAATGTCTTCTGACGTTGATGTTCAGCTTACATTTCTTCTTTTTCCTCCCTTCTCCCTCTGACTGCCGTCACTCAAAACATAGTTCAGTTACCTCTTCCAGGAAGCCTCCCTGATGATCCAAAGGTGTTGTGGTTATTGTACTTTCCTCTAGGACACACACTTGGCACATTAATTGGCCTTTCATGTCCCCAACTAGATGGAAAGTCTTCGAATAAAGGACTACATGTGATATTGATGTACCTTAGCCCTAGTACAGCACCTTAGAAATAGTAGCTGAGGTAGGGAAGATGCTAACAGCTATAGATTTCAAGATCGGATGAAAATTGGCTTATAAAATAAGGAAGTATATTAGATCACCTTTGGAAATTCACCTGAAGGACAGGCTTCAGGACTGCTTTTTCCAGCAGCTCCTTAACGTTGAAGACCCAGATTCCTTCCTTCCCTCTCTGCTATGTCATCCCGTGTTGGCGTTACCCCAAGGCCAGATTCCCCAGTGGGTTGGACTGGCTGTCAACAGCCCTAGGTGTTCTATGCTTCCTCCTCATTTAAGTCAAATAGGTGGATGAGAAAGCCTGACTGCTGTGGCTCTCAGGAGAGAATGCTTTCTCAAGGCCCCCAATAAAACTTGTCTCTGTCTCATTGGCCCAAATGCAGCCTCAGCCATTTCTTGAACTAATCACCAAGCAAAAGAAATGTGGTATCTTGTGGACTCACCAGGCCTATGCTGTACTCTGAAACACATTTCTTCCAACTCTTTTTCTGGCTTTGTTTTTTGGGTATATTTTTAACGTTTACATTTAATAAATTAATATCTTCAACCAAAGTAACACCCCAAATGCAAAATGATGCTATTCATAATTAGAAGGTTTAATCAAAATATAATAATCCAGTAACCAGATCCAGAAATGAGACTCAAGTTTAAAGTAGTAATGAAAAGTGTCTTGAATTGTTCAGGTTATGTTTTTGATTTCATGTATAGTGGTAAACTGTTACAGTAATGTTCTGCACATCACATGCCCATGCCATTGACTATTATTTTCCAGATTGACTTGGGCTTGAGAATGTGACTTGCTTTGGCTGAAAGGACACTAGCAAGTATGGCAAAGTAGAGGCATAAAAGCCCCAGGGCTCTGGCTGCCCTGAGACAACAGGTGAAGCAGCTCAGATTACCTGCTGGGGAGGAAGTCACAGTACCATTAACTCTTGCTGCTACTCAGGGAGAAAGAGAAAGGATAAGGAATCAATTACACTTTCTAAAGACACTTTGTTAACAATCATTGAGGAAATCTTTCAGAAACTCGATTAACTGCAGTTAGAATAGGCTTTCCCCAAAGAGGTGCTAAACTTTTGTTATAAAAATCTAAGAATGTAGTGACAACATAAGACAATTGAGACTGCGTTTATTCTGTGTTTACCTTGTACTCTCTTGGAGGCGTGTGATAATCAGTTTCTAACAGAGCTGTATCAAAAACTCCATAATAAAGTGCCCCAGCAGACGAAAGTGGCTCGTGGGAATCCAGCCCTCTCCAAACTGGAGTGAAGAGCCGTCATCAGACTGCTGGGTATACTGGCTCCACTGCATTTAGTGGCTAAGAATGAATAAACCTTACTCGTGCATGTTAAACAACAACGCCAAGAACAACATTTCAGTAAACAGGTTCTCAGCACATTTTTTTTGGTCACTGAATTGATGTAGGCAACAGTTTTCACTTCTGTCTCTGCCTTTCCTATGGACAGGTGCAATCTAAAAAGTGAAAACCCTATTGTGAAAGGTACTGTTGGACCCATTTTAGGCTTTAATCAAGTAAGCAAGCTGGCAAGTGTGTCTGTTCTTTCCCTGGCCTCCTGTGGTTTTTAGAGGCACGGTTTCAGACTCTTGCGCTTGGGGTGCCTTGCACATATTTGCACAAATGGATGCAAAATGGAAGGTTAAGATCTTCCCACAGATCTTAACCTTGGGAAGCCAAGAGGTCATCTGACCCATCCTTCATCCAAATGACTATACTTAAGCCTTCCCAGAAGATCCCTTATCTTATTGTTTGAGGAAAAAACAGACTGGGTAACACATCCAAGGCCCCATCGACCTTTATCAATAGTTCCTCATTTTAATGATTACCATTACAGAGAAGGGGTTGGCTAACTTTGAACATAAAATTCCTTATTTGTGAGACAGGAGGTTCCTTAACAAAGGGTTACTATAGGAATGTGAGTACAGTACTAACACATAGGAAGAAAGTAGTAATACTAACCTCTAACTCCAGTTTAAGCATCTAAGATTTCTTTTGAGATATATAGTGATATTTGATAAATATCACTAAGGGCCACTCCAATGGCAATCTGTTTATTCATTCCTCAGCTCCTTTGCACAAAACCTCTTGCTGACCTCTTGACTAGACTATGATTCAATCAATAGAAGAAAGAGAAGCTTAAGGACAAATTATGACTTCAAAACAAGTTGTTTATCAAGGCCTATTAAAGAACATCCACCATATTGTAGTGTAATTCGATCAGTTATCTAGTGAAGAGCTTGTCAAACAAACAAACAAAAAAGATTTACAAAAGTCTAATGCATTTGGAAAAGAATACCATCAATCTGTTTCCAGATACCATTTGAACTGTTTGAGTTCAAATAATGTTAAGTGGCCTGTGGCCTGTTAAGAAACAAAGAAAACTATAATCTGAAAACAGCTGCCGTGTCTCAAACCAAGTCAACAAGAACACAGCGCTACAGTCAGCAACTAATATAGTCACCAGCCTAACCAAAGTAGGTTTTAGAAGAACGGAATAAAATAATGGGTTGATCTACCCAGGGAAGTTCTCAGGTCTTTTCCTCAGCATAATACTGCTTGCTGTTAAAGTACCATCTGATCTGCTAATCCATGACAAAGCCCATTAAAGATCCCCAGACTCTGGGATTTTGATGAAATTCTTATGTAGGAATTCCAGTGAAAAGGCCGTTGGAGAAACTGGTCTGGATTCTGGAATATGTTCCATTCTGTATTTTTCTATGTATGGTGCAGCTACTTCCCAAACCTGAGAAGGACAAAACAAAGTCAAAATGTTGAGGACACTGTTCTCACATGCCATGGAACATCAACCTCGTAGGACTAAAACGTCTATCGCTGACTAGACACGTAGCGGCTGTTTCCTTGCTTTTGTTCTAAGCCATTTGACATACGATCTGTGTCAACTGCTCTTTGGTTGCATTAACAGATTTTAAAATACAAAGTCTGAAACCTTTCTATTAGCAATAATCGCACCTCGGATAAACCTCATTGGCAACGATACTGCCACTGCGCAAAGCTAGTCTGAAACCTTTCTGGAGTTACCATGAAGGTTTTCAGCTGCTTACTCTTCTGGAGCAAAACAAGCTAACAAACACACAAAGCCTAGAGAATTCAGTGTGGACAGCATTAAAGAAAGTTGCTCAAACGATGACCGTGTGTTTTCTAAAACAAGCTTTGAATAAGGCGGTGGATTTCCTCATTTGCCAGATTTTCATGCTGTGTGTGTATTCCTTACACTCTTGCTCCTCAAAGTGTGACCTGTGGAGCAGCAGCAGCAGCATCTGGAACAAGATCCCCAGGAGACTCACACGCACATCACAGTTTGAGAAGCCTGCTTCAGACCCTTGTTTATACCTCCACCCACCAACCTATTCTCTTTCAAGCATCATGTCTTCTCACGTTAAGGTCCTGTTTTTGGTTTACAACTGCTTTTTATCAGCTTGCTGCCAACAACCAAGGAGGATTTCCTATTCTTTTGTATTACCATAAAAAATATATTCTTTCAAAGGCTAACTTCCTCGAAAAGATACGTGCATCTCCAGGTTTAATTGCAGCATTATTTGCAAATAGCCAAGACATGGAAGCAACCTAAGTGTCCACAGACAGATGTATAACAACTCCACCCAGTCTTAAGAGTTAACTTGAGTTAAGGTAACACACTTCTTGCTTGCCCACCTAAGGCCCTTGATCTATAACAGAATTAATTTGTTTCTTTTGAGATTTGCCGACCACTGGCCTTGGGGAATGAAGGACCAAGAACTTTCCCCGCCTGCAGAGGCCTGCAAGTATGTTGAAGCCACCTTGGCTTTCCAACTAGCCCAGCAATGTTTTAGCAAAATGTTTTTCTTTTTTAAGATCACACAGTGATTATTGACCTCCCTTTGGTCATCTGTAGATCTTGCCCTCCTTTGCAGAAAGAACAAAGTACTCTTGGGGAGCCTGGGTGGCTCAGTCAGTTGGGCATCTGACTTCAGCTCAGGTCATGATCTCACACTTCGTGAGTTCGAGCCCCGCAACAGGCTCTGTGCTGACAGCTCAGAGCCTGGAGCCTGCTTCGGATTCTGAGTCCCCCTCTGTATCTGCCCCTCCCCTGCTCATGCTCTGTTGCTCTCTCTCTCTCTCTCTCTCAAAAATAAATAAACATTAAAAAAATATTAAAAAAAAAAAAGAACAAAGTACTCTTGCACAACCTCTGGGTACCAAGAAACCAGACTTCCTTGCAGCTCCCCCCACTCCCCTGGGCATCAAGAAACTGGAACTTCTTCCACAACCTCTAAGAACTGAGATAACTCTGTAGCTGACATCATTGAGTCTGCATGTAAGTAAGAAATGTCATAGACCACTGCATTCTCTTAACTGTTTAACTCCCTTTAAATACCTCTGTGCTAGGCAGAAACCTGGGAGTTGGCTTTTGGACAAGAGTCTATTTCTCCCCAGGTGGCTGGCCTCCTGAATAAAACTCATATTCCTTTCTAATCAAAACTCATCTCTTGAGTATTGGCCTTTCAAGCGATGGACAGCTAAACTTGGTTTTCAGTAACAGACGAATGGATAGAGACAATGTGGTATGTATGTATGTATGTATGTGTGTGTGTGTGTGTGTTAATCATCCATAAAAAAGAAGGAACTCCTGGCATTTATGATAACATCGATAGACCGTGAGGGCAGTATACTAAATGAAATGAGTCACAGAAAGACAAATACTGTATGATCTCACTTATGTGTGGAATCTAAATAGCAACCACAACGGCAAAAACTGAGCTCATAGATAGAGGCAATAGATTGGTGGCTGCTAGAGGTGGGGGTGGGGGAGTTGGAGAGTGAGCGATATGGATAAAGGGGGTCAAAAGGTACAAACCTCCAATTATAAAATAAATAAATCTTGGGGATACACAACATGATAACTATAGTTAATAATACTGTATTGTATATTTTAAAGTTACTCAGAGATTAGATCTTAAAAGTTCTCATCACAAGAAGAAATTATAACTATGTATGGTGACAGATGTTAACTAGATTTACTGTGGTGATCATTTTGCAATATATACAAATATTAAGTCATTAGGTTGTACTCCCGAAATGGATATGTTATATGTCAGTCATATTTCAATTAATAAAAAAAGGCCAACCTCTCTCATCTACCTCTCTATGTGCATCAAAGTTGGCAGCAAGCAAGGGGCGTCCCCTTAAAGGGTGTAGGGCACACTTAGAAATGACAGATGTGAAGATCAAAGGGAAAAATCATTCCCCAAGAACAGAGCAATGGTTCCAGGGGAAATCAAGAAATTCTAGAGAACATGATACTCACAAATTATTACAAAAGGCTTAAAGAACTTTAAAAAATATATTCAAAAAATGAGTCAGCCTATGAGGCATCTGTCCCTATCAGAGAAATCTCTAGTCAATGAAACCAGAGAAAATAAGCAGTAAAGAGAACCTGTAGTACCTCAATCAGGGTGATGATGGGGTAGGACACCCCACGGCACTAGACAGACCTACAGACCTTTGAAGTAAAAACCTGGGACTTCGTTTTCTCTTTGAGTCTATTTAATCATTGGACCAGTTGGAGGTGGTGGTGATAACGTACTTTTGAATGAAAGAGAACGCTCTTGGTGAAGGGGATCCATGAAACTCTCATCTCATTTTTTCTCCCCATGAATACCTGTCCCAAACTCCATTTAAAATCATTTCAGTTTCTAATCATTAGATATTTAATGTTTGGGTGCAACACAGGACAGTTAAGCGGTTATCAGACAGCTTTTTAAAGTTGCACAAGAAGTTGCCCAAGTTCCTTTTTGTTCACATCCAAGGCATAGACGAGAAACAAAAGAATAAGACAATATTTCTTCACTCCCTACTCCCACTTTGCTTTCCCATAATGACCCAAAACTAAGAAATAAGCCAAGTGGCCAACTTGCCTTCTGTTCCAGGAGCAGCCTGTGCGCTGCCTCAATGTCTGGGGCCATGAAGCGATCTTTTATCCAGGGCCTACAGAGAAAGTACATCAAACCATCAGCCAAACATTCACCACTGCCAGGGTTCACAGATCTGAAATGATGGCATCTCCAGGGACCTGTTTGACTTTACCTTACAACAGAGCGCACCAGGTCATATACTTTTTCCAGAGGAGTAGTTGTTCTCAGGGGGCGTAGAAACTCTATGCCCTGGCAGGCTGCCAGAAGTTCGATGGCCAGCACTACAATAAGAAAGGTGGAGGGATGATTAAAGCCTGACTTCGTGCTGGGGGGATATAACTCACGAGGAAGTCGATACTGCTAGCCAACTAAGAGATAGTCGGTTCTCTGTCTAGTGGTAGAATAAAGCTGCCTTGGTGTTTGGTTACCATCTTAAATTTGCTTTTCTAACCTATTGGCTGTATCTTTAATGTTAAGAAGGAGAGCACTATCCAGCTAAATGTCTTAGCCCCCCACTTCCTGTTTATCTGATCAAGATGGATGATATCTTTGTCCTATTTCCACCTTTGCATAAATTTCAATTTGTTTTTAGTCTTGCTATTTCTTTTGGCTTGAAATACCTGGCAATAGACTTTCATCAAAGGATTGAAGGAGCCAGTGAATGAGCAAATGAGTTTTTTGTTGGGCTGGGACTAATTCTATAGTGCTCATTTCAAACCTTCAAACTCAAAGGCTCCCAGGCCCATTAAAACTGAAATTCTAGGGGCGCGTGGGTGGCTCAGTTGGTTTAGCGTCCCGACTTGGGCTCAAGTCCTGATCTCACGGTTTGTGAGTTCAAGCCCCGCATTGGGCTCTGTGCTGACAGCTCAGAGCCTGGAGCCTGCTTTGGATTCTGTGTTTCCCTCTCTCTCTGCCCTTCTCCTGGTCCTGCTCTGTCTTTCTCTCTTACAGAAATAAATAAACATTAAAAAAAAATTTTTAAAAATGCAGTTCTAGAAATTGGTACTTTGCCAACTTTCGGCTTCTTGATAAAACAATCCTTACACAGGTTTTTCCTAGCTAAGAACTTATTAAATGTACCATACCTTGTGATTGGCTTTGAATATTGACATCTAAGTTTCTCTACGTTTGGATCCATTATTTGCCAAGAAAAAATAGTTTAGAAGGGTAAAGTTGATCAAACCATTTAAGTGGTTAACTGAAATGGAGTATTGAAAATATTTGACTTTTCAGGGGCGCCTGGGTGGCGCAGTCGGTTAAGCGTCCGACTTCAGCCAGGTCACGATCTCGCGGTCCGCGTGTTCGAGCCCCGCGTCCGGCTCTGGGCTGATGGCTTGGAGCCTGGGGCCTGTTTCCGATTCTGTGTCTCCCTCTCTCTCTGCCCCTCCCCCGTTCATGCTCTGTCTCTCTCTGTCCCAAAAATAAATAAACGTTGAAAAAAAAATTAAAAAAAAAAAAGAAAACATTTGACTTTTCGTCTTAGAATTTATGAATTGCATCACAAACTCTGGTGAGTACAGACAAGTCACAAGAGGAGAGGATGAAATAAATGATCTATTTTGGACCTGGAAGAAACTTTACATCTTCTAGTCTAGTCCCCTCACTTCATAGGTAAGGTATTGGAAACTTTAAGAAGTTGAGCTGGGGTGGACAGGGAAGGCATCTGAGGTGAAATCTGCACAGCTACAAAGATAGAGTGAAGAAGTGAACCATGTGAAGTCCTTGGGGAACAATGTTGCAGGCAGAGAGACCAGCGAGGACACAGGTGCTGAGGTACTGGCAGGTACAAGAATAACACTGTGGCTCCAAGGTATCGAATGGAATGGAGACAGATGCCAGTGAGAGCCAGAAGCCAGATCACCCATGATCCTGGTAGGCTACAGGAAGGGGGCTGGGTTTTGTTTTGAGTACGATGAGGAAACTTGGCAAATTTGAGCAGGAACATGGTGTGATCAAAATTGCATTTTAAGAAGTTCACCGGGGTTATTTTATGTGGTGACTATGGAAGAACTGTAGTAAAAACAAGGAGATATCAATCAAAAGGAGATGATGGTGCCTTGATTTGGTGTCTTTTGACAGTAAGGTTAATTTGCTGAAGAACTGGCTAGAAGATCCGATCTGGATAGGAGTCTGATAAGGGTGTCTCCTTAACCTTCTGGCCAGAGCCACATGTTTAATGGGGAGACCATCTCAAGAATAGACATTAGGAACACACTCCGGTAGGCAGTTAATAACCAGTGTTGGTGAGGATGTGGAAAAATCAGAACTCTCAAATACTGCAGATAGGAATGTAACATGGTGCAGCCACTTTGGAGAATAGTCTGGCAGTTCCTCAAAAAGATGGAGGTCAGTCACCATATGACTCAGCAATTCCACTCTAGAGAAATGAAAATATACGTCTTCATAAAAACTTGTACACAAATGTCTATAGTAGCATTATTCATATTAGCCAAAAGGCAGACAAAACCCAAACATCTCTCAACTGATGAATGGATAAACAAAATGTGTTAAATCCATAAAATGGAATGTGTGGCCATAAAAAGGAATGAGGTACTGATACATGCTACACCATGGAGGAACCCTGAACACATTATGCTGACTGAAAGAAGCCAGATACAAAAGGCCATATATTGTATGACACTTACGTGAAACGTCCAGAATAGGCAAATCCACAGAGAGAGAAAAGTACATTAGTGGGTGCCTAAGCCCGGGGACAGGGTG
Source organism: Herpailurus yagouaroundi (assembly GCF_014898765.1). NCBI lineage: Eukaryota > Metazoa > Chordata > Mammalia > Carnivora > Felidae > Herpailurus > Herpailurus yagouaroundi. The sequence goes on along the minus strand of NW_024412413.1, from coordinate 25,046,262 downwards.
AGACAATAGGAGAGGGATAGGTAAAGGGTACGAGGTTTCTTTCTGAGGTGATGAAAATGTTCTAAACTTGGTGGTGGTGACGGCACAACTCTGTGAATATACTAATAGCAACTCAAGTGTGCAATTTAAATGGATGATTGTATGGTATGTAAATTATATCTCGATCCAGCTGTTAACAAGAATACTCAGCTCTCCCACATTTATCTTAAAATACCGCAGTGTTTGCTTATCCGCTGTTTCACTTTCCACAGTTTTGGTGGCCTGCAATCAACCACCGTGTGGAAGCAGGTGAGCCTGATGATTTGTCAGGTTCCTCTTTCTGACGAATCATCAGGTCAATAGAAGCCTGAAGCTACGTCACAACGCCTGCGACATTCACCTCACTTCATCTCATCTGTAGACGTTTTATCCTCTCACATAGTCACAAGAAAGGGTGAGTACAGTCAGGTATTTTGAGAGAGTTCACATTCGCATAACTTTTATTTCAATATATTGTTATAATTGTTCTATTTTATCGTTCTTGCTTATCTCCTACTGTGCCTAACTTATAAATTAAACTTTATCATAGGTATGTGTGTACAGGAAAAAACATGGTATACGTAGGACTTGATACTACCCGTGGTGTTGGGCATCCACAGGGGGTCCTGGAACGTTTCCCCCGTGGATAAGGTGGGAATTACCGTAGTGATACTCTTGTCAGCCAACTGCTTCCAATACAGTTGCAAAAACTTAGGAGCTTAGATAACAATGCTTAAAGGAAGGCAATTCCTTTAAACAAAACAAAACAAAACAAAACAAAACAAGGGGGGCGCCTGAGTGGCTCAGTCGGTTAAGCCTCCGACTTCTGCTCAGGTCATGATCTCACAGTTTGTGAGTTCGAGCCCCGCATCAGGCTCTGGGCTGACACCTCGGAGCCTGGAGCCTGCTTCAGATTCTGTGTCTCCCTTGCTCTCTGCCCCTCCCCTGCTCACGCTCTGCTCTCTCTCTCTCTCTCAAAAAATAAACGTTAAAAAAAATTAAAAAAGCTCAACAAGGGGTGCCTGGGTGACTCTGTTGGTTGAGTGTCTGACTCTTGGTTTCAGCTCAGGTCATGATTTCGCAGTTGGTGGTTTCAAGCCCTGCGTCAGGCTCTGTGCTCACAGTGAGAAGCCTGCTTGGGATTCTCTGTCTCCCTCTTTCTCTGCCCCTGTGCAATCTCTGTCTCTCTCTCTCTTTCTCTAAATACATACATACATAAACTTAAAAACAATAAACAAAACAAGCAGTAATTTAGAAGGCGGAGAGAGGTTGGCCTAAGGCAGTTCCACCCTAGAAGTATCTGTCAGAAGGTTTGGATCTGAATCTCGTCAAGCCTTTAGGAACAACCGCAGTATACAGGGAATGCAAGGGCTAGAGAACAACTTAAAAGTAACACCATAAGGCAGCCAACAGGTAAATCCAGAATGTCGGTTTCTAACAGAAGACTGACCTGGTTTTTTGTTTTTTTGTTTGTTTTTTGTTTTTTTTTTTAATCCAGTCCATGGCATGAAGAAAAAAAAGGGAGAGGGGACTGTTCTAGATAAAAAGAAGCTTAAAGCCTTTAACACACCAAATTTAAAATGCGGGCCTTAAATCTAGATTTGAAAAAAACCCACTGTAAGGGCATTGAGATAATTGCGAAATTTTGAATATGGACTTATCAGTGACCCCAAGACTTGTTGATTTTGTTGGATGTGATAATGGCATCATGGTAGATAAAAATGCAGGAAGAAAATAATGTGATGGGATTTGCTTGAAAATAACTTGAGAAAAGTAAAAGAAAAAATGAAGCAAATGTGCTGTTGAGTCAGAGTGAGGTATAAATGAGGGCTCATGGTACTAATCTCTCTACTTCTAAATATGTTTTAAATTGTTTGAAAAATAAAGCCAACCAATAAACCTGATAGGTCAGCAGGTGTGGTTCTTAATTTTCAGCGAGCATCAGAATCACCTGGAAGACTTGTTCAACCAGATTGTCCTGCTCTCTCCCCTAGAGTTTCTACTTTAGCAGGTCTTGAGGGGTGGTGCCTAAGAGTCTGCCTGTCTCAAGTTCCCAGGTGATGCTGATGCTGCCTGTTTTGAGGCTCACAGATGTAGAAGTTAATCAGAGAGGATTGCCATCCCAGACTGGCTGGGTTTACCTTGCTCCACATGCTCGATGACCCGAAGTGCCTTCCTTGCTGCCCATCCTCCCATGGAGACATGGTCCTCTGTGGCCGCGCTGGTGGAGAGAGAGTCCACCGACGAGGGGTGGCACAGAGCCTTGTTCTCAGAAACTGCAAGAAGCCGTGCAAGTTAAACATGCTTCTAATAGGAAAAATGGCCATGTTGGCTTCTCCCCATGCCCAACGTCATGGAGGAGCCCCTCCAGGAGCTCTCGGTTGTTATCCAAGCACCAGATGGTCCAAAACTATTTTGGGAAATGGAAGCAGGTTGGGTTTGTATCAAAGTGAGAAGGACTTGGAGCCAATAATGAATTCTGAGATAAGACCAGATGGGAACCCTAATAGTACAAAGCCCAGTTGAAAACACAGGAAACATTTAGCATGCTAGGGAGACTAGGAAAAAAAATACGTGATGGTGTTTTCTAAGTACTCAAGAACAATTGACTGGTACTATCACCAGACGAGGCCTTAGAATTCAGGGTGGTGTTTGGGGATGGAGACTGGACCCCAGATCTTGAGCAAGGATATTTTTCAGTTCAGACTGTTCAGTGATTATATAAGTGGAGGCAGTGGGTTAAGCACAGGCTTCATGACTGCGGGAGATAACTTGGGGAGGCTGGGGAAATCCTAGTGATGGCCTGGATTGGTGTCTCCCAAACTTTATTGTGCATATGACTCGCTCCATCTTGTCAGAATGCAAATGTTGAGTTTCGCGTGGGCCTGAGATTCTGATAAGCTCCCAGGTGGTGGCTGGAATTTTGGCTCGAAGACAACACGTTAAATACGGAGGACCTAGATTCCAGAGCTCCTCCCCAGCTCCAGAAGCCAGGGAAGGCCAAACTCAGAGCGTTTTCTTCCCTACATTTTTTACCCTGAGAGTGGCTGAGACGTCAGTTGTTTTCTGTGCCATAAGGGGTCCTGAGGTAATCTAGCTACGTGAACTAGGGTGGTCAACTCGTCCTGGTCTGCCCAGGACTTGCCAGGTTTCAGCACTGCAAGGCCCAGGTCCTGTGACCCTTCACCTGCCATTAGATAGATAAGCAGGCTGTAGTGAGGCTCATTCAGAAAGAGAAGTTACACGTCCCCCCAAAAGAAAACTACCCATTTCATTATAAAGAAAGCAAGTTGAGCGACTTCAATAGGCAGTTTAGGGAAGCCAAACACATTCAAACAAAGCTTTCTGAAGTCCCTAATATTTTCTAGAAATCAACCGCAACCTCCCTATGTTAATGTGAGAAGTTGCTGTCCTTTAAGGGAGTATTTTCATAAGGGGGTTAAGTGAGCAAATAGAATATCCTCGGCAGAGGACATCATGAATTCAGGGTCTCTGTTGGTTTTATTGAGTTTCCATGTGAGGCTTTGGTGAGGAAAGGGTTAGGAGTAATCCTAATAGCAACTAATATTTACTTACTGCTTAGAGACATGCCAGGCATAGTTCTAAGGCTTTATATGCATTAATTCATTTAACAAATTAGCCCCATTAGGTAAATTTATCACCCCCATTTTACAGAGGAGTAAATGGAGGGTCAATAGGATTAAGAAACTTGCTCCATATCACACTCCTGGTAAATGGCAGAGCTGGGATTTGGACCCAGAGTCTATGCTCTTAATTAACCATGTGATCTCCTGCCTCATGGGTAGGTTTGCCAGAAAAAATACAGAATGCTCAATTACCTTTGAATTTCAGATAAAAAACAGATAACTTTTTAGTATAAGCATGTCCCAAATAATTCAAGTTTAACTGGACATCCTGCATTTCTTTTGTTAAATTTGGCAGCCATATTAGGATTATGTACTCATTAAAATGAGATCTGCATTAATTGAAGTGAGAGCATAGATTTGAGGACAAAAATGCCTGGGTTTGAATTCAGTTCTACTTGCGAGCCGTTCAATGTTGGGTAAGTCACCTAACTTCTCAGATCATCTGGTATTCATCTATGCAATGGGGGTAATGATAGCGCCTTGCCTCACGGTATTGTTGTGACCGTGAAGTGAGTAATTATAAATTAAGTCCTTAGCAGGTCCTTTGTAGCAGGCCTTGTTCTGATGTGTTACTTAAAGTTTTAATTCAGAAATCAGTGACACTGAACCTCAGTTCTCATAGAGGGCATCTTGCTTCTTATAAGCATTTTTGCATATTGTAATCACATCTTTATGCTCTTAGAGGTCAGTATATCTACTGAAATGTATCCAACGTTTAATCATCCAAGTCCGTTCATGTTTCACCTTAATTATGGGTATCTTTGTCTTTTTCCTTCTGATAGTCCCCAAATTGCGATTAGGGAAAAAGCTACAAACATGACATTCGTATGTGACATTAAATTGCTTCCTACAGAGAAATTGTGGAAACCTCATTATTTACAAACTCATTGGGGTATTATTCTGTTTTACTTCAACTTTGTTTAGATTTTATTATATATATATATATATATTTTTTTTTTTTTTCCTAAAATATGTCAGGCTTCCTTCTGCATTTGTATTGAGACAGGTAGGATGCAAATGAGGTGGGGAAAAACCTGATTCAAGGACAAAATTTGACACTTTCAGATAAAAAGGATGGGCTCGCATTCTGAGAAGTGGGCAGTGTTCTTACCGAGGGCTGCAGCTGTACAATGTGCAATCATGAATCCCGAGTTCAGACCACCCTCAGCAACCAGGAAGGCAGGCAGCTCGCTGAGGGAGGGGTTACAGAGCCTTTCGATTCTTCTTTCACTAATAGCAGCAAGCTCATGAACTCCAATGGCCAAATAGTCCAGGGCCTAGAAAGAGTGACTCAATTCAGTTGAATTGAGCCTAAATTGGAATATGCTTTCAGGGTCAGGAGCAATTCTAAAAAGCTTACTTTGGCTGGGTATTCACCATGGAAGTTTCCTCCAGAAATAGTCTCTCCCCTACTGGCAAATACCATCTTTCAAAACAGGTTAAGGCTTGAGTATAACATTTGCTGATCACTGCAAGTAGAGGTCTCCCCCACCATCCGAAAGTAGAGCGTTCCTATGAAAATCTTTTCTAAACCAAAATGGCATAAAGGGAAGAAGTGCTTACCATTAATTTACATGGAAAATTTTTGAGCATTCCCAGACCCTCAAAATCACCTCTTTTAGCCTTCTGATACCAGAGGACACATCTTGCTAATGGATGCACAAAATAAGTTAAGATAAAGCACAGATGCTCATACAGTTCAAAGCCCTGGCAGCCTGATGCTGAGATGCTGAGTATAGTTTCCAGGGAAGGAGCTCGGTGATACTGCTGTTACCGCTTCAGATTTCTTTCAGTCCGTGAAAACAAGTACTAATGTAGGTCTGTAATGCAGACTTTCAAGAAGCAGGGGATACCTGTGTGACTCTTTTCCCAACCCACTAATTTGTAACACTGATAGCCCTTGTACAAATATGGGTGGAGGGAGGGAGATTCTCTCTACAAGCAGTTGTTGACATAAAGGGACAAAAACCCAAAAACAACTAAACAAATATCCCAAACCTTAAAGATGAATCATGTACACCCAACGGGGGGGGGGGGGGGCAGGAAAACATGAAACATCAATTTTTTTCCCCTGAGATTAGAGATTCTCAAGCACCACAACCATAGTAATTTTAGCGGTTAGTACTTTCCCTCAAAACGGTCTATATCTGAAACTAAGAACAGAGACCGGGACGCCAGTTTAAAAGCAAACTCTTTTTGGCAGGGGGGCAATGTGAGCTTGTGCTCCGTAGAAGAATTTGCTGAATGGAAGACTGTTGATGAGCAACCACCAAATTGTCTGGAACAATCAATCCTGGGAACGTTTTCAAACTCTCTACTCAGTGATCCTATGCCAGCATTCACAGCATATGGCAGCCAATAGGCTGTTGCAAACCAATCTAAGTAGGAGGCAGCTTAGACTCCCTGCATATCAATGCCCTCAAGGATCATTCCTTTGTATCTTGCACTTCACTTGGATCAACAGGCACTCAGACAAAAGGCAGTAACAGACCCTCCTTGCAGATTCCAAACAGCTAATTTTCACCTCCTGGACTAGAGAATATTATCAATGAACTAGGAACTCTGAGACAGGTTCTGACTTCCAAGGAACTGGAGATGCACGTATTACACTAACTTAGTCAAGTCTGGAGTTACTCTTTTCTGTACATATATCCGTGAGCCTATTAGGCCCAATGCTGGCTCTTCTGTACCAAGCCACCCCCAGTCACAGGCCTTAGTCTTCTCTCCATTCTCTGAATCCTTATAGCAAGTAATATCTGCACCTATTTAAAACTTAAGCGTGTTCTGTTGTTCTCCAGTTGTTCCAAATTTGGTTGCTGGCTATCAGATTATAGCAATTCGAATTTAGTTCCCATAACATCTAGCAACTATGTAATAGGTGCTCTATATCTACAACAGAACAATTCAGAAGACTATTCTTTCAAGTAACACCACCATTGTAGGTGAACTCTCAAATATGGCCTTATTGGAATTTCATCAATAATTAAGAATCTTTAATTGAGAAAGGAAAAGACTGTTGGCTGAAACTTTTGCTGGGGCAAGTGGTAGTGGGATAAGGAACTATCCCTCTCCCATATCCAATAATTTAATGGCAAATCTTTCTTTGTTTTTTTCATTTTGTTTTGTTTTGTTTTATTTTGTTTTGTTTTACTCTATGAGATACCCTTTCAGGTCTAAATTATCTAAGTGTAGAAAGGATGCCTTTCCTCACAGTGCCAGAACTGACAAGAACTGACAGATGAGACAGACTGCATAGACTTCATGAAAATTCTAGTCCATTTTGGGGGGTGAAGTATGTTGAGGTGAGTGAGTTGAAGATTACTTAGTGTGGGTTTGACTTAATTGTGAAACAATCTGAGAGGACATAAAACACACATCCTGAAGTAAACTTGTCAGAGAAACCACACTAAAAGGGTCTTGTGATGAATCTTTCACAGCTGTTGTGAAACCTGTCTGCTAAGCTAAGCTGTGAGCTACTTCCAGGGTTGCTAACTCAGCACTTTGTCCCATATTAAGAACTGAGGCTGACATGGGATAGGAAGGCATATATTCCTAAGGGTTGGGTGGTCTTCAAAGGCAGTACTGGGTACCTCTGTGACAACTTTGCCAGTGTGACTCCCAAGTGATCACATCAACGTCTGGGAGAACTATACCCTCAAAGAATATTCCATAGCAAAAACAAGATGGCTCTAAGATAACCACACCATGAAGGAAAGAAGGGCTGCATCCTTGAAAAATAGAAGCATTCTTACTATTCTCTAGAATATGGAATATTTTCTAGTAGAAATATGGAAATACTGATTTGAGTACACTCCATGTCAAAAATAAAAACTTGAGATGAGGAAAGCCATAACTCGTTAATCAACACTTTGATAAGTGTTAACAAGCTGCCTTCTGTTTCATGCGTCACAAGAACCGGGAAGCCTTGCATAAATGCAAACCTACCCAGGATCCCCATAATCACACTTGTGACCTCGGTTTTCATCTTTCTATCAGCAATCTCAGCACTGGGTTTTAGGGCAAAGGTTTTCATGAAACCTCTCAGCCCATGCCGGAAATATGTGCGTTAGCTTTTAATGAGTCTGTTTGGAAAGCACAGCGTGTTCGTAGTCTCTGAAGTGAAATTAGGTTCACAGACCTGCCCCTGCCAATCATCAGCTCTGAGGTTCCTCTGAACCTCAGGTACTTAGTCTATGAAATGGAGTAACAACAGAGATACTACACAAAAGGATCACTTTAGCATATCTAAAAATTACCAGCTTGATTTCTATAACTACAGTTTAGTAAGCAGTCAAAAGATACAGGATTGTCTGTTGCACTATTAAGTTCTGTGGTAATGATGTTCTTCACAAACGCTATTGTGTCATTCACCACACCATGGACCTAAAATACAAGATTAAATGAGTTAATACATTGAAAACACTGATAATGGTGTCTGTCACACAGAGTCTGATATTCTTATTAGAATAGCAAGAATTTTTTTTTAATGTTTATTTATTTTGAGGCAGAGAGAGAGAGAGAGAGCAAGCGAGCATGAGCAGGGGAGGGTCAGAGAGAGAATGAGAATGTCAAGCAGGCTCCACACTGACAGTGCAGAGCCTGATGCGGGGCTTGAACTCATGAACCATGAGATCATGACCTGAGCCGAAATCAAGAGTTGGACACTAACCAACTGAGCCACCCAGGCACCCCGAATAGCAAGGATGTTTTAAACTGGGATTTATTTGTACTGTAGAGCTAATTTAGCGATTTTCCATAGACGTTTTTGATCAACTAGCTAGAATAGAACTTGATGAGTTAAAGGAAATAGGGTATTTATTCTAGGGAGGACCCTATTACACTACAGAATCTGGCACCAGATCAAATATTGTTTCATTCTTGAGTTGTGTGTTAATTTCTTACTCAACCAATTGCCATTCACAAATGAGTTATAACATCTGCAATACTGGATGCCTCATGCCCACTCAGGTCTTCTGCATTGTTTTAGTCTAAAGCCTCACAGATTTATTTATGGTGGTTTATATCTGCTTATTAAACGAAGATAAAGTACAACCATGATGTGCACTTAATTTTGATTAGACGTTCCTGCAAACATCTCTGAAAGCTGGTTCTTGCTATATCTAGAAGGGAGAACCAGTAAACTTCCATTAACTGTTTAGGATGATGTTATCACTAAGAATTTTAAAAAGTTACGGCACTAAACCAACACAGCAAGTTGTCTCTTGTGCTTCTGTACAAGGGAATTGAGCAAAGCACTTCAAAAGGAAACAAACAGCTTAATATATAGAATAGAAACTAAAATAATTGGACAAAGGGAAGTATGACACACATAATTTTTAACAGAGGCAGTAAAGAAATTTGGATTATAATTGACCATTACATGACTTTTTAACACTTACCTCTTTTTCTTTTCACCCCTCCCTGAATTGGGAAAAAAAGAAAAGGCTTTTTGTTTGTGTACCTGTGGACAGCAGCGCAAGGTATATGCGTCCTGAACACGATCACAGAACCTGTGACTTTCTGTGGAAGAGGTGGAAGGGATAGCAATTTTTTCAAAGTTATCAATTTTTTCCCACAAAACATAAAACCAAATAAGCTCGCTCACAAAAACATCCCCAGACCTGCTATTTCAGAAGGGTGGTGATCCGAGTCCAAGAGTGACCGAAACCGAAAAGCCACTTCAACTTGCCCACGATGAGGGCGAACAGCATGAATGTCTAGAATTGATGGAGAACAAGTCTGAGCACTTCTTCCATTAGCACGAACTACCATTGGTGATGGTTTAGGACCATCCACGGTGCTGACACAAGCCTTCAAAATCCCAGGGGTTCTTACCACCACTCACAGTTAGAACCTCAACTCCAAAAGCAAGCTTTTCCTTTGACTGTACTCTTTCTACTTTAAATATCCGAGTGCAAACTACGTGTTAAGCCCCCTGGGAATTCAACTCAAGACCTTGGACCTACCCTAATTTAGGATTTAGGCTCCTAATGGAAGGAACCTCCACAGTGGCCAATTGTAGACAGTTTTACATCAATTTTAGGCAGATTTCTGTCCTACTACATAGAATTGTAGGGAGTCTTTCAAATTCATTACTTTCCAGGTAAACTACAACTTCTATGGTTTTTCTCTCTCCATTTTCTAATGGAGACCAACTTTAATCTTACTCTACTTCTAAAACCCTGTGAACAGATTCCTAAGACACAGTTTGATGGGAGTTGGGCCTGGATGATCCAGAATGCTGGGTGAATTCTAGAGTCAGCATCTGTAAAATGTGGTCATTCCAAGGATGAAGCGTGGCATAACTTAGATGAAGCTGTGGCAGTATTGTGTATGCCATAGGCCCTTGGGTTTTCTCTTTTTCCCCTACCACACATCCCCACCACTCATGTTTAAAGACCTGGACCAGCCCACCCAACCAGCTCTGAATGACTGAATAGCAACCAAATGGAAGAACCATGCTGACCAGTATCGAAGGCTTTGGTGGTGCCTTTCAGCACCTCAAGGGTCAGGGCCGCCACAATGTCAGCCTGACGTGCAATAGCACTGGCTCTCTCCACAGCTTCGCAGCCCAGGGAGGTGATCATCTGTGTCCCGTTGATGAGTGCCAGACCCTTTGGAAAGAAAGAGAGAAGTTCCTTGCTACATTTATTGTAACCTATGTACAAGTTGATTTCATATCTTTTGCATCCCTAAGAGAAAAGTTAACCCGTCAGCTGAAGGACATTTATTTATGTTTTCTAAAGTGCAAGGCAGTAAGACTTATTTAAGCACTTGAGGATTAAGTGCTATCCTAAGTGAAATTGCTAGTATAAACCTGGCAAGTGGAATACATGTTAAGTATCCCCATTCTCAAGACAACAATGAACGTCCAGTGTAGCTGCATATAAAATCTTTAGCTCCTAATTACGCAGCATTTCTTAACTTGTCATCATTGTGGACAGGACATCCTAAAACATTTCTGGCCCAAGACTCTTGGCTGAGAGCACCCTGAGGAATCTTGACTTATAGCATCTGTTAAGGATCCTTAGAGATCCTGATTTGAAGTTTGAATTAAGTAAGAGAACCCCTAAACATTTGTGGCGGGCAGAATCTTCTGAATGCTTATGGATGAGTCTTTTCTTCAGTGACAAACTTTTAACAAACATGAAAGCCACATTTACTTTAAGAAATCAGTGAGACCTACATTAAGACTGAAAATAGTATATAAATAAAAACTTGTTAAAATGAATACATTTTCCTTGAATCTCCTTACCTCTTTTGGTTTCAAAACAACTGGTTTCAATCCATGAGCCTCCAAGACCTGCAGAATGATTAAAAAGATAAAAATGGGTATCAAATGAAATACTAGCCTTTTTCTAATTTCATAAGGAATCAATAAAATATCTTTAAAGCCTAAAGATCTGTCTTATAAAAGAGCAGACCTCATAAACTGGTTCTGTTCATCCCCCTCTGGTCTATTCTCTAGTTCTGTTCTTTAATCTGAAAGCAGACTTATATTTCACATAATTTTTGTACTTAAGTCAGGGGCTTAGTGTCTACAGAAGTAACCCCGAATTTTGGGTTTTAGGTCCTTTGTGTTCAGTTTCCACATTACTGACTCACTTTTTCTTCTGCTGCTTCCTGAGTACATGTTTACAGAGTAAGAGTATGTGAAATGCCCTAGGAGGCAGGAAGTAGGTAGGACAGCACAAAGGAAGGGCAAATAGCATTTGGAGGGAAAAGAACCAGGGGAGCAGAGATGGAAGTTTCCCAGAGGACTTATCAGAGGGAGGAACAGGAGTGAGTGAATAAGAGTAGAATGAGCACGAGCTGGTCCCTCTGTCCCGGGTACAGCATATCCCAGCTGTAAGGAACCCCCAGTTTCTGTAATGTAGAACTTAGTGGGAGGGATTAGACCAACAAGACTCTTATAAACCAGTCTAAATTTAGACTTTATTCTAAGGACAATGGGAAGCATTACAGGCTTTAGCCGGGACACGCTTGAATTTGCTGTGTGACGGTGGCTTGGAAAACATTGTACAGAGAAATAAAGATCAGGATTTAGGGAAGAAAGGTGATTTGGAACCCGTACCCTCCTAAGGATTATCTGTTCCTTTAACTTCTTCCTTCCCCTGGGTCCTCTGCCCCTTCATTGGGGAACCTCTCAGCAATTGACCTGGGATGACACCTCAAATAGTTCTTTGGGCTGCTCTGATGGAATTTGGAGATGGATGAGGAAACATTAAAGCTTTACCAAAAGCAAGCCCTTCTGATTAGCCATTGGGGTGGAAGCTTGGAGGAAAATGGAGCCTGCTTTCCAGAGGCCATACAGCAGGTACTATGATCCACAGCGCTATACTGTGAGACCAGCAACTAAATAAATTTGCAACAGTGTGTGGCCTCCGGGATAGACACTGGAAGATTTTTGGCTGCAGAATAAAATGCTGGGATTAACACTGACTGCTGTACCTTTTCACCAAGGTGACCATCAAGTCCAAAGGGCCAGTAGTAAAGTATGGAAGCTAAGAGCCTTACCTAGTTGGACTAATGGTGGCTCCCTCATGGGGTTGCTGTAAGGATTCAGTGCTATAAAGTATGCAAGTGCAGCCGGTGCCCAGCCTAGGGAGATTACTGCAGAATGTAAGTTATTAAAGTCTTACGTATTTAGCATCAGCCCAGCCACTCTTTGGAGACCACATCTTCCCTTCTCCAATTAGCCCAAGAGCAAGATGAGAGAGTGGCGCAAGGTCTCCACTGGCACCAACCGTTCCTTTCTCTGGAACGTAGGGCAGGCAGGAGGCTGGGAGAGAAGTAGGCACCAGTTACTTGTGGCTGTCTTCACTTTGCCAGCGAGACCAACCTCTCCCAATAGGATGTAGTATCACTTTATGGCACAAATACCTGGGGAAAGACAGTTCCTGGAGCACAGCTAATGCTTAATGAACCTGGCCGCACTGCTATTAAAAAAAAGGCAGAGGGGAATAAGGGTGGGTGGGAGAGAGCACCTTCCCAATAACAAAAAGCCTTCCTTCCCTTATAAGCCGCTTTAAGTTTAGACTATAAAGATCTGTACTCTGAAAATTATAAAACATTGATGAAAGAAATGGAAGCCAACACAAACGGTATGACATTTTGTGCTCGTGGAGCAGAAGAATTCATATTGTTAAAACGTCCATTCTACCAAAGCAATCTACAGGTTCAGGGCAATTCCTATCGAAACACCAATGGCATTTTTCACAGAACTGGAACACAGAGTCCTAAAATTTGTATGGAACCACAGAAGACTCCAAATAGCCAAAGCAACCTTGAGAAAGAACAAAGCTGGAGCTATCACAGTCTCAGATTACAAGATACACTTCACAGCTGTAGTAATCACAATGGTGTGGCACTGTCACAGAAACAGACAAACAGATCAATGGAAAGACTAGACAGCCCGGAAATAAATCTATGCCTATATGGTCAATAAATCAATGGCAAAGGAGAGAAGGATACATGACGGGGAAGACAGGCTTGTCTGATGCTGGGAAAACTAGTCCACTTCCTCACACCACACCCAAAACTTAACGTGAAATGGACTAAAGGCCTAAATGTGAGACCCGAAACCATAAAACTCCTAGAAGGAAAACATAGGCAGTAATCTCTTTGATACTGGCCTTAGCAACATTTTTTAAGATATGGATCCTCAGGAAAGGGAAGCAAAAGCAAAAATAAACTACTGGGACTAGACCAAAATTAGAAGTCTTACGCAATGAAGGAAACCATCAACAAAATGCAAAAGCAACCTACCGACTGTGCGATGTTTGCAAATGATATATCTGATAAGGAGTTAATACCCAAAATATACAAACAACTTACAGAACTCAACATTAGAAAAACCAGATAATCCAATTAAGAAGTGGGCCGAGGCTCTGAATAGCCATTTTTTTTTTTTAAGAAGGCATACAGAAGGCTGACAGACACATAAAAAGATACTCAGCATTAATAACCATAAGGAAAATGCAAATCAAAACCACAGTGAGCTATCACCTCACACCTGGCAGAATGGCTATACTAAAAAACTTAGGAAACAACAAGTATCGGTGAGGATGTGGAGAAAAGAGAAACTTTGTGTACGGCTAGTGGCGCAGCCCCTGCGGACAATGTATGGAATCTCCTCAAAAGATTAGAAACAGAACTACCACATAATCCAGTAATTGTACTATTAGCTATTTACCCAAAGAAAATGAAAACACTAACTTGAAAAGACATATGCCCCTCCTATGTTAATTGGAGCATTATTTACAATAGCCAAGACACGGAAGCAGCCCAAATGTCCATTGCTAGATAAATGGGTAAAGGAGAGGTAGTATTTATATACAATGAAACACTACTCAGCCATAGCAAATAATGAGATCTTGCCATTCGTGACAATGTAGATGGACTTAGTGGGTATTATGCTAAATGAAAGTAGTGAGACAGAGACAAATACCAGTTCACTTATACGTGGAATCTAAAAAACAAGATAAAAAAAGTAGAAACAGACTCATAAATACAGAGAATAAACTGATGGTTGATGGGGGTGGGGGCATGGAGCAAAATGGGTGAAGGGGAGTGGGAGGTACAAGCTTCCATTTATGGAATGGATAAAGCATAAGGATGAAAGGTACAGCATATGAAACATTTTTTTTTTTTTTTTTTTTAAGTTTAGACTCTTTCCTAGGGACATTACAGATTTTAGCCAGGACATGCTCAGATTTGCTGTGTGAAGCTGGTTGGGGGACATGGTACATAGGGGACTAATACAGATCAGGCTGCATGGAAGAAAGGTGATCTGAAACCCATATCCCCATAAGGATTATCTATTCCTTTAAGTTTTTCCTCCTCCTTGGTCCTCTGCCCCTTTGCTTTTACTGTGCATGTCCTAATCAGACCTAGAAATTTTTAGGAATTGTAACAATGTATCTTAAAGATCAGGAGTTAGCTGTTGTTCATTACAGCCTTGCTTCTAAGAACAAAAAGTTAGAAATGATGTCAACATAGAATTAAGAGACTTTTGGGTGGCTCAGTTGGTTAAGCATCTGACTTTGGCTCAGATCATGATCTCATGGTTCACGGGCTCTGTGCTGACAGCTCAGAGCCTGGCGCCTGCTTCGGATTCTGTGTCACCCTCTCTCTCTGCTCCTCCCCTGTGTGTGCTTTCTCACTCTCTTGTAAAAATAAACATTAAAAAATTAAAAAAAAAAGAATTAAGAGACTCTCATATAACCAAAGAGTGTGTGCAGTCATTAAAAGCTATTGGGGGAAAAAAACACTATTGGAGAATGTTTGGAAACATGTAAATTTTAACATTAGAAAAGAATTGTAAAATGTTCTAGAAGGATAAGGCACACCAAAGTATTCACAGGGGTTCTCTGAGGAGGTAAGCATAGACAGCATAGTCTCTGTTTCTACTTTTGCCCAGATTCCTAGGCACCCAGCCTACTACCTCACCACCACTTATAAACAGACATACTGTTTTGGAGGAAATTCTCAGTTAAAAAAAAAAAAAAGTCCTGTTCTTTCTAAAGTAAACTCAGACTCCTATAGCAGTGTGTTTTCCATCTGTAGATAAGGTTAGTGGCATGAAGCAATGCCATCCACAGGCCAGCTTCCAGATCATAGTTCACCTAGGGAATTCTCAGAACTCTAGGGACCCAGGGGGGTCCTAGACTGACCCATAAAGCATAGGTAGGTTTACAGCCAGAGATGTACTATCTGCGATTGTAGGGAAGACCAGGGTGGGAGGAGGGACAGGTGGTGGAATCACTACTGGTCTGCTCAGCACAGCCATATCTACCCATAGATACCCCATATACCTTCACCCCAAAGAGCTTCCCGAGCCTGCGCTGATCTATGATGTTCATCTTTATCTGTGAGGAGGGACGGTGGCCTCCTAAGCATTTCAAATCTTGTCTCCACATTGGAGTTTTTCTACCCTGAGAAGTAAGCTCCAAAGAGCTGAACTGTATTGTATCCTGGCAAGAGATGGCTTCCTGGTCCAGAAGCAAGTCTTTGATCTCTTTGATGCTTCTGTTTTATCTTTGCAAGAAATTAAGTTTCAGTTATTTAAGTCTGGGTATTCCACTATCTGGGGAGCATTAAGATGTCAGATTCCCGGGCACTTAGCAGAACTACTGAATTGGTCTTTGGGATGGACATCCAGGAATCACTGTGTTTCCCAGATGATTTGATGCAACTTCTCTAACCACATCTGGGCATCGCTGAATTAAAAGTTCTTTCCAGCTCTGAGCTTTGGGCCAGACTTGAGGGGTTTGTTCCAGACTTAAAGATACCAAATACTAAGTGAAGGGTGATGAAGTGTGAGTTGAAGGTACACAGGAGTAAGCATCTCTGTCCCCACCCCTGTCCCCTCAGGTAGTCTCCTTCCCACCAAGCCCATTTCCATTTGTCTCCATTGTTCTATGTCATCTTGTCTCTGTTAGTCGTCACCCTGCCATCAACCAAGTCTACCTGTGGTATATGCCCAGCCTTAGGGGAGGGTCAGTCTGTGGATCCATGGCATTACCATTAAATACTTCGATAACTTGCTTGAGGGTCTCCAGGGAAATGCCACTGTATCCTTTGGCTAAGACATTGATCCTTAAAGCCAGGAGCATCCGACATCTCTCAGGGATTAGTGGTTTCCCAACACCTGCAAAACGGAATTAATGTTTTCTTCTAGAAATCTTTTCTACCTCCATCTCTCAAATCTTTTTCCATTTCAGTCCAGTCTCCTACCACCGTCAAGAAGAGACTTGACTCAGTCAAGACGCATTTGCACTGCTCTCCTTCCTGATTGTCCTATTTGTTAAAGTCCCATCTTCTAGAAAAAGGAGAAGCCCCAGTTTTGCCTTCTCAGTTCTCTTTCCTAGAATGCTTCAGTGAGTCCCACCCTTCCCAACGCCCTTGGAATAGCATCCAGACTCCTCAGAGCAAGCTCCCTTGCAATCAGGTGGGACTGGATTCTTGACATCTCACCTCATCCTGACCAACTCATTCCCTGAGTTCCAGCCTTAATTTCATTCCCTAAATACACCACTCTTGACATGATAGTATAGCTGCTCCTGCCCCAACCCCATCTCTCCACCTGGTCCATTCCTTTTTCTCAGATTCAGCTGAAAGGTGGTCTTGTCTGATGCTTTCCTCTTTCCCCTCCTCCCCTGAAGCAGAATTGGCACTAGTTCTTGGAATGCATTAGCTATTCGTGGCTGTTACAGGATGCCTCACTCTGTTTGGAATGATTTACCTGAAGAATGTGAACGTACTAGGTTGACCTGCAGCTCTCTGGAAGAGAAAAGGAAAAAACCCTCTTAGATACCTTGCAGTGAAAACGTTTCCTCAGCTGGGAAAATGAAGGAAAGAACAGTTGAATCTTTGGAGAGGCAGGATAAGGCAGCGTGATGCAATGTAAGAAACCAGCAAGCCCGTGTTTTCAAAGCCAACTCATATACAAGTTAACAGGAGACTTATCCTCCTCATCTGTAAATTGGGGCAAATGTTAATTATTTCTCTTGTTGAAAGAAGTCTCAAAGATGGGGACAGGTGGCATGTGAATGCTTGTGTTTGCTAAGGAGGGTGGGAATCAGACTTACTCTAGCTTATTGACAGGAATTATAGTTCTGGCAAATTTCCCAAAACCTGTAGTGATACCGTAAACAACTACAACAAAAAAACAGACATTGTACAATTAGATGCAGGCCGTTTTGTTCGGTTAATAAAAAGAATTGTAGGACACAAAGAGAACACAATACCAGTTTTTTCTTTTATGATGCTATCTATGACTTCCCTGGATTTTTGCACCTTCTTTTCCGCAGTTGGGGTGAGCTAGGAAAACATTGGTCAAAGCAGAGCATGTGGAAAACTTCCATACGCAGTGAAAGAGGTCAGAGGACATCCTTCCCCTGCCCTCCCCCATACCTTTATTTTGTAGTGTCCTTTTCCCAAGTTGACCAGATCCTCTGTGGTCAGGCTGTCCCCATCTAAGGCGATGTACTGCACAAAAGAAGGGAACTTCCATGAGCTCGAGCAGCTTGGCGCTTGAACAAGAGAGTAGGGAAGCCTCAAGCAAAACTACATTTTGACACCCGAGAGATTTTACCCTTGCTCTGACACATTCATGTGCTAGTTTAAAGGACCGCTTGCTCAAGAGGAGGCTGAGTAAAGAAGGCTAGCAATGGAAGAGCATAATTAATGCATTTGCCTACTCCACCGAGCAGGATAAAGCCCCGCCCTGACAGTGTTCACTCAAAAATTTTGCTGGCTCCACCCCTTCTTAAGTGAGGGGGACTTAATTTTCTTTATAAACAGAGAGTGGCTGGAAGTTTACCTTTTCAGGCTCCCGGTATTTGCTGTATCTGAAGCCAGGTAAAGGAAAACACTGGGTAGCGTGAGAAAGCCCCCACCCCATCACTGGCAGGGGCAGCCCCCCAGCGCAGACCCCCCAGCCTGCAGGAAAGGATACAGGTAAACTCCTTCTGGTTGTGATGGAATGAAGTCGGGAGACATGGCATCCCCTTCTATAACTGAAACAAGAATGCAAGACAGGCTCCTTATAGATGGCAAAGGAGACGCGCATTGTTGCTGGTAAACCAAGAAAGGGCTCTTCCACTGCCTCTGACTTCTATAGAAATGGCTGCTTTAAAACCACTTCAGAGGCCTTCAAGTGCTCCTAGCATCTTTACAAACGACAGCGAAATGCAGAGATGCAGGTATCAGGCGTTGACCGGGGTTTACATGGAAGTTCAAGATCTAACGCCCACCCCCACCCCCATCCTCACCCCCAGCTGTATTTTGTATTAAATCCGAACCGCTTAGGCCACTGGCCTCCAGTCCGCTGAGGTGCTTTTGAAGGGCAGAAGGATCTTCAAAATGATTCTGTACCTGCAGAGGCATTCAGATGTTGCCTTTGCTACTTCCTAGCGCTCGACTCTAGGTAAGCCACCTCATTTCTGGGTCTGCTGCCTCGTGGTAAAAGGGGAATGAGAATCCTGCCCTCTCCAGGTTATTGTTGGAACCTAAGAGACAGCACGACACCCGGCCCCCCCCCCCCCCGGAGGGCAGAGAGGACACCAGGACCTCCTTCCCAGGGATGCGGGGACTGGGCTGCCGCCCTCCGGCCACTCACCCACTTCCACGAACTCGTTGTCCTCCAGGGCCACCTGAAGCGGGTCCTCGTCGTCCAGGAGGCCCAGGCCTTTGCATCGGCGCACGAGGAAGCGCACGTCGTCCACCGAGGCGAAGCCGCCGTTGTCTGGCTTATTCTTGACGTACCTCTTGATGGCCTCACGGCCCAGCCAGCCCACCGTGAGCTGCGCGTCCCGGCAGGGCACGGCCAGCCATTCCCCGCGCACGTGCACCGTGTACCTGGGCATGGCTCCGCGCGACCCAAAGGAGGCCCTGCCACCAGGCTGCCTGCTCTTCTGCCTGGGCAGGAGCCTGGCGGGGGCGGTTTTATCTGGGAGGGACTTCCTAGGTGTGGTCCGCGGGGAGGACACCGCTGGACTTTCAAAACACGCCCCTTCCCTCGCCTTAACTCATCCACACGTTGGACAAATATTTATTGAGGGCCGCACGGGGTTCCTGTGGGTTTTCGCAGCCGAGAGAGGGGCGGGAGAGGGGGATGCAGGCAGGCGAGAGGCCCGTCCAGCCGGGGTACAGCCCTGCTGGCGGAAAGGCGCGGCTTCTCCCACGCTGGGGGTCCCAGGTGCCCTCCTGCTGGCTTCTCTCTCAGGGTCCCGGATTTCTCCCTGCTCTGGCTTCTGTGTTCTCCATCGAGGGCAGCCTATAAACACCGTGTTCCTGTCTTTATCTAGAATTACTCAACAGTAAAATGCACCTTCTGGCCTACTGTGACACCACGGAGTGTGGCAATCTTCGTTTTCTTGTTTATTCCACAAACATGTGTTGAGCAACCACCCCCTGCCGCCACTAAGGTTTTCCCATGCTGTCCCTCAACGAAGGGAGATGGCAAAGGCCAGAGATCATTCTCACAGCTGAAGGTCACGTCTGGATGAATGAGCTATCATGGCTGGGAGGTTAACAGCTCAGAACGCCACAGTGGGACTCCAGCTCCACTATGTATTAGCTTTGAGCAAGTAAATTATTAATTAGCCTCTGTTTCCTCTTCAAAAGGGAAGAGGGGTGAGCTGCCTCACTGCTGTATTTGCAGTGTCTACCTGGGATCAAATCCTGGCTTCGCCATTTGCTAGCGATGTGACCTCTGGGCAAGTTATTTGACTTTTTCACGGCCTCAGTTTCTTCATCTCTAAGCTGGGGACAATGATTGTGCCTATTTCAAAGGGCTTTATGGAGGATTAAATGAGCTCATATATGTAAAGCCCTTAGCTCAGCACATGGTAAATTGGAAATGTTACAGAAGTGTGTGTAATCACTATTATTTGGACTCTAATGCTCTGTATACCTATATTAGCTTCTAAATGTTCTTGCAGCTTGGTGCATGGATATCCCTAATCCAATTAAGCATCTTCAACACAGTTAACTCCTCTCTGCACCTAATTCATTACCAGTGGATTAAGGAACTCCAAAGAGAATGAAAAAGGAATCAAAGAAATGTGGGCACTGTTTTAACTAAGCAACATTTTAGTAATAAGCCAGTTTCTAGAGGTTTGATTATTGCAACAGAAAGGTCCTGAAGACTGTTTCCACTAAAACAGATTTGTGTTCTGAATAGAGACATAGTAGTTCATGGAAAACACCAACACCCCAAATCTCTCTTTCCTCCACAGCTTCCTGGGGAATGTACAAAGAAAGAGCTACTGCTCCTTGAGTGTTATTGAAACTTGCACTTTAGCCATCCACATCCCTGCAATTTGTTACCACCTGAATTTATTTTATTTTATTTTATTTTATTTTATTTTATTTTATTTTTTATTTAATTTACATCCAAGTTAGTTAGCATATAGTGCAACAATGATTTTAGGGGTAGATTCCTTAACGCTCCTTACCCATTTAGCCCATCCCCCTTCCCACAACTCCCCCCAGCAATCCTCTGTTTGTGCTCCATATTTAAGAGTCTCTTATGTTTTGTCCTGCTCCCTGTTTTTATATTATTTTTACTTCCCTTCCCTTGTGTTCAACGGTTCTGTGTCTTAAAATCCTCATATGAGTGAAGTCATATGATTTTTGCCCCTCTCTGACTAATTTCGGTTAGCATAATATCTTCTGGTTCTATCCACATAGGTGCAAATGGCAAGATTTCATTCTTTTTGATCACTGAGTAATACTCCATTGTGTGTGTGTGTGTGTGTGTGTGTGTGTGTGTGTGTGTGTGTGTGTGTGTATATATATATATACACACACACACACCACATCTTCTTTATCCATTCATCCATCGATGGACATTGGGCTCTTTCCATACTTTGGCTGTTGTGGATAGTGCTGCTATGAACATGGGGGTGCGTGTGCCCCTTTGAAACAGCATACCTGTATCCCTTGGATAAATACCTAGTAGTGCAATTGCTGGGTCATAGGGTAGTTCTATTTTTGATTTTTTGAGGAACCCCCATACTGTTTTCCACAGTGGCTGAACCAGTTTGCATTCCCACCAGCAGTGCAAAAGAGATCCTCTTTCTCTGCATCCTCGCCAACATCTGTTGTTGCCTGAGTTGTTAATGTTAGCCCTTCTGACAGGTGTGAGGTGGTATCTCATTGTGGTTTTGATTTGTATTTCCCTGGTGATGAGTGATGTGGGGCATTTTTTCATGTGTCAGCTGGCCATCTGGATGTCTTCTTTGGAGAAGTGTCTATTCATGTCTTTTGCCCATTTCTTCCCTGGATTATTTGTTTTTTGGGTGTTGAGTTTGATAAGTTCTTTACAGATTTTGGATACTAACCCTTTATCTGATGTGTCGTTCGCAAATATTGTCTCCCATTCCATCGGTTGCCTTTTTGTTTTGTTGATTGCTTCCTTCGCTGTGCAGAAGCTTTTTATTTTGGTGAGGTCCCAATAGTTCATTTTTGCTTTTGTTTCCCTTACCTCTGGAGACGTGTTGAGTAAGAAGTTGCTGCGGCCAAGATCAGAGAGGTTTTTGCCTGCTTTCTCCTCGAGGATTTTGATGGCCTCCCATCTTACATTGAGGTCTTTCATCCATTTTGAGTTTATTTTTGTGTATGGTGTAAGAAAGTGGTCCAGGTTCATTTTTCTGCATGTCGCTGTCCAGTTTTCCCAGCACCACTTGCTGAACAGACTGTCGTCTTTATTCCACTGAATATTCTTTCCTGCTTTGTCAAAGATTAGTTGGCCATCCGTTTGTGGGTCCATTTCTGGGTTCTGTATTCGTTCCTCTGATCTGGGTGTCTGTTTTTGTGCCAGTACCATACTGTCTTGATGATTATAGCTTTGTAGTATAGCTTGAAGTCCTGGACTGTGGTGCCTTCTGCTTTGGTTTTCTTTTTCAAGATTGCTTTGGCTATTCAGGGTCTTTTCTGGTTCTATAAAAATTTTAGGATTGTTTGTTCTAGCACTGTGAAAAATGCTGGTGTTATTTTGATAGGGATTGTATTGAATATGTAGATTGCTTTGGGTAGTATTGACATTTTAACAATATTTGTTCTTCCTATCCAGGAGCATGGAATCTTTTTCCATTTTTTTGTGTCTTCTTCCATTTCTTTCATAAGCTTTCTATAGTTCTCAGTGTATAGATTTTTCGCCTCTTTGGTTAGATTTATTCCTAGGTATTTTATTCCTAGGTTTATTCCTAGGTTTTTGGTGCAATTGTAAATGGGATCAATTCCTTGATTTCTCTTTCTGTCGCTTCACTGTTGGTGTATAGGAATGCGACCGATTTCTGTGCATTGATTTTATATCTTGCAGCTTTGCTGAATTCATGAATCAATTCTAGCAGTTTTTTGGTGGAATCTCTTGGGTTTTCCATATACAGTATCATGTCATCTGCGAAGACTGAAAGTTTGACCTCCTCATGGCCAATTTGGATGCCTTTTATTTCTTTGTGTTGTCTGATTGCTGAGACTAAGACTTCCAATACTATGTTGAATAACAGTGGAGAGAGTGGACATCCCTGTCTTGTTCCTGACCTTAGGGAGAAAGCTCTCAGTTTTTCCCCATTGAGGATGATATTAGCACTGGGTCTTTTGTACATGGCTTTTATGATCTTGAGGTATGATCTTTCTATCCCTACTTTCTTGAGGGTTTTTATCAAGAAAGGATGTTGTATTTTGTCAAATGTTTTCTCTGCATCTATTGAGACGATCACATGGTTCTTGTTGTCACCATCTGAATTTGATGCACATAAGAAATCTTAAATTCCAGTACCCTGTCTTCTGACCATGCCCTTTTAGCCTTCCAGCTCCCCCCTTACTTTAGTCATCTTTGCCCTTGGACCTGACCTCTGGTTGGCTCCTCCTTTCCTCCATTTCCCACCAGCTTCCTCATTTTCTTTCCTAGGAAGCTGGTGTCCCGGTTGCTCACCTGGGCCACTCTTTCTTCAGCACTTTGAAATCCCTTTATCACCCTAAACCTATGCCTTCCCTGAGTTAAATTCACCCCCTGGGTCATCATAACAAACTGCTATCTGTGTTCACCCTGGTGGAAGGCTCTGCTATAGAAAGTTCTGTGATGATGTACATCATGGCACTGTCCTTCTACTTGCCCCTCCCCCTCAGCAGGTTTCTAAAACATTCACCCACTTCTCAACATCCATCTCCTCTAGTTTTCAGAGGAAGACCTTACTTCTTACGTCTCTGAGAAAACTGAGGCCCTTAGAGGTGAAACACCTTAACCTTCTACCCTCCTCCATTCACTCAGCCAACAAATATTTTTGAATACCTGTTCTATCCCAAGCACTATGCCAGGTGCTGGGAATGAAATAAGGGACATTCTCTGGCTTCATGGTGCTACTCTGGTGATGGATGCACTTACAAAGAAGACTACCAAGAAGTCCAGCCATCCACTGTGTGGTGAGAAAACACAAACCACTTGGGCACTCCAGTTGCCAGGCTCAGCTGAGCCCAGCTTGTGACTAATACCAGGTCAGACTTCAGACATGTGAGGGAGGAAGCATCTGGATGATACCACCCAGCAAATTGAGCCATTTGAAGATTTCAAACTCATGCCCTAGACAACATGGAGCAGAGTCAAGCTATTTTCACTTCCCAATGACCTTTGGGTCATTCTTTATCCATCTGGAACAAATTTCCAACTTTCTTTGCTAAGTTAGATATTTCTTATCCCTGAAGACTCAGTATAGGCCTTCTCTTCCCCCGGAAGCATCTCCTAAACCCTTTGGATGGGTTAAGCAGCCCTTCCCCGGGTTGCTTTAGCATATCTCTTCTTTAGCAGTGTATAGAAATTATCTTTGTTCACCCAGAAATTATGTG
The DNA here is from genome assembly GCF_014898765.1 of Herpailurus yagouaroundi. Classification (NCBI taxonomy): domain Eukaryota; kingdom Metazoa; phylum Chordata; class Mammalia; order Carnivora; family Felidae; genus Herpailurus; species Herpailurus yagouaroundi. The sequence continues at coordinate 25,022,242 of NW_024412413.1, read as the reverse complement.
TATATCCAGCCTAGCACAAATATATTCAACATATGCTTATTAGCTGAAGTGTGTAAATGTGGACTCCACTGAGCTCTGGCCCAGGTAAAGCTGTGATGTTTGTCTCTAGCGCCCTCTACCTTCTTCATCTCATCCTTCACCACCACCCTTCAATTGAAGTGTCCCTTGTCCCAATTCCCTTCCAGGTTCGTTCATCAATGGTAACTGAAACGTGACCTTAACTTAGAGTGTGGGAAAGCTTATGGGGCAGGAGAAGGCTTCAAAAGCATCATTTGGGTCCATAGATTTGCTAAAGTCTAATCATTCAGAACCTGATTACATACCAGGGATGTGAGCTGAACTCTGTCCTATGGACTTTCTGGTACAGAAGACATGTTAAAGCAGAGCCTTGAGAAACAGAATCACTGCGGTGTAGATGTGTCCAGAAGCAGGGAACTGCTAGAGAGAGAGAGTAGGGAGAATCTCAGGATTATTTCTGTGTATTTAATCATAGACCTCCACCCACATTTATACTCTGAGACATCACTCCTCTTGCTAAAGTTTATCTGGCCATGGGTGGACCCAAACTGGGTCAGAGTCTCACCTCTCGGAATTTGGAATTGAGACAGTCTTTCCATGTGACAAGAACTATTTACAACAGCAAAGCTGGAGGGTAGCCAGACTCTACAGTTTGGAGGAGAGAAGCAGAAATGAGAGACAAGAAAGAGTATTGCTTGCTTGGCAATTCTGGGTGTCAGTGCCCTTCTGTTTGTCCACAGGTTCTGACAACCTGCCCCTGCCCTGTATTCTTAAAATAATCCTCCTTATCCTTTTCTGACTTCTAGTCATGAGTCGTTCTCCCTTACAATCAAAGAATTCTAATACAACTGTGGTTCCCACACCGTGTGCTGAGGCGCCCCAGGGTACATTACACTCATGGGATGCTTTGTTACATTTGGTTCAAGTCGTATCACTTCCAGTGTGTATTATATGTACAGTATATACTATAATTGTATTCTTTCTATGGGCTTTGTGCTCTACAAGGATGAAGAATGTTTGGTGACCACTAAGGAGAGGAGTAAGGTTGAACAGACAGGAGAGACTCTGAAAGGTTGATGGGAAATACTGGTGTTCGGAGTGGTCATTTGACCCTGACAGACAGGACAGCAGGACAAGTCCAGTGGATCAGCAGGTGGATGCAGGGTGGGGGGGAACAATGCTCCCTATAGAGTTTATACAGTTTGGAAAGGGCATTTATACTATGTTCACTGGGCGGGTGGGGGAGCAAATCCAACGGAGTGTTCATGTTATTTAAAAAGCAAAACCTGGGGTGCTAGGGTGGCTCAGTGGGTTAAGCATCTAACTCTTGATTTCAGCTCAGGTCATGATCTCACGGTTCGTGAGTTCAAGCCCTGCATCAGGCTCTGTGCCAAGCGTGCAGAGCTTGCTTGGGATTCTCTCTTTCTCTCTCTGCCCCTCCCCCATTTGCCCTTGCTCTCCCTCAAAATAAACAAACTTAAAAAAAATGAAACCTTTAAAGAGCAAAACCCTAATCATGTTGAATGTTTGGTGTGTAGCAGCTTCATATTAAGAAACTTAAAATGTCAGGTAAATAATATGTTGACACTTTTGTGATCGTGCTGGGGAAAATAAATATGTAATTACAAATTTTACTTTTATAAATTAAAAGACCAAACTTTGTTAAAATGCACTTTACAAAGAACATGCCACTGGCAGGGAGGAAAAAAAAGGTAGCTCAGCTTTATTTATGAAAATCACCGACAAAATAATAAAAACCGAAAACAAAAACATTTTAATTACAATGTGAGCTGAAGTTTTTCCATTTCTTTGTGACTTCAGTTTAAAAAAGAAAAATGTCTGAAATCGTCATTGGTGGGTCCTCAATCCACTTTTAAATCTTTCCCCACCAGCATGGCCGTCACGGGGTGCATGCTAGCTCTGTGCTCCTGGTAGGTACGGACGACTTGATCATGGTATTTGTCAAAGGCAGCAAGGTCTCTGTGGGAGTGGGAAAAAAGGAAGAAAGTTGGATAATGACTTATTATTTTGGCAAGGAATGTTTTATTTGGCAGGTATAATTTTATTCTTGTGAAATTAATGAAAAGATTAATTATGACTGTCTATGTCATGGTTATATATTTTTCAGAATTCCTGCCAAATCCACAGTCAAAATAACTTCATTAAGATATTCGTGGGGCGCCTGGGTGGCGCAGTCGGTTAAGCATCCGACTTCAGCCAGGTCACGATCTCGCGGTCCGTGAGTTTGAGCCCCGCGTCGGGCTCTGGGCTGATGGCTCAGAGCCTGGAGCCTGTTTCCGATTCTGTGTCTCCCTCTCTCTCTGCCCCTCCCCCGTTCATGCTCTGTCTCTCTCTGTCCCAAAAATAAACGTTGAAAAAAAAATTAAAAAAAAAAAGATATTCTTAAGTTCTAGCTTTTAGCCAAGATACAACTTTTCCCCTCTACCGCGCATTGCTTTATTACATGTCAAGCAACCTATTCTTCCACCTCATTGGGACATTTGAATCAAAAAGGTTTGGCTTTATCTGTTCATTTCTTATTGCATTTGAATAACTTCAGACTCTTTCTCTTGTCCATGCCTATCCACCAATTATCTCCTACTTGCTTTTAAAGACCGTTCGGTGCACATAAGATTGCTTTCTATTTACTTCCTTTTCACCAGTGTCTAAACCTATCTGGCCCATAATAGGTAATTGATATATAAGGTTTCTAAAACAGCTAATCCAATTACCTCAAATTCTAAGTATTTTAGAAGTGTTCATTCCTATTCCAAAATTATACCTGTAATCTTTAACAAATTTAAAAATTATTTTTAGATGGAATTTTGCAAAGTATTTTAACAACAGGAAAAACTTAAGATTGTTCTTCCCCATTCCTGATCTAAATTCAAAGCACCATTTGAGTGGGTTCTTACTTGAATAAGGGCCGCGTAAATTTCATTCGTCCTTGCTCAGTTGCCATTTTTAGAGCCAGAGGAACTGCTTCCTCCCATTTCGATTGAATGCAGAGCCGTAACCATCTGAAAGGAAGATTTTTAGGGGGCGTGGGGTAGGAAATGAGGAGGAAGGGGCGGGATATACAGTCACATCTGAAGATTACTTTCATAGTGATAAGTAATCCCATTATAATTCTACTGCACACCTCTTTATATTATGTCTTTATTCTGAGAATCTCAAATCCTTCTTTTTTTTTTCAAATCCTTTTATATACAATTCAATAACTGGAGAAGAGAAGGAAGAGGAGTTTGTTCTTGAAAAAGACCAGACATTTTAAAAGGCTAGCTTACGTTGGTGTTCATGTACCTTATCTGTGCAGTTTCTAAAGGAAATTAAACTTTGGTTTAAGACTCACACTACAAATCAGAATTAAGAAAGATTAGCCACATAACAGAATCAGAGATTTCTAACTATTCCCTTATCAGAGTCAATTTGGCTAGTTGTGGAAGAACTGTTTACCTCTGGATTCCTAATTCTCCTTTTTGTTTTAAGGCCAAGAGAAGCTTCGAACAAATTCTAAGAAAAAGATTAATACTCTCATCTTACAGATACTGCAAGTATTCCTATGATTATTTATACAAGTGCAGAAGATTTCATAGGATTTCTTAAAACTCATGTATGGCTCCGACTCTGCTTTCCCTTTCTCCACATTTTAAACTAGTTTCTACTTTCTTCCACAGAGACAAGTTAAAATGATGTACCTGAATCGTATTTCAGAATTGTTAACGGCATTCAACTTGTACACCTCTTGCATTCGCTTTATATGCCCCAATGGAAGAGGTGCCTAAGAGCAAAATAAAGAAGTATGACATATCATTTCAACAGGATTCCTTGGAAGAAAGGAGCTGGAGGGAAATTCTTAGCCAGATTAAAATCCTAAATATTTTCAAATATAGAAATAAGTTAGATAAAATGAAAACAAATGCACACTACAATAAATTTTGTGCCAACTTATTCTGGATAAGGATGTTCTGCTAGAAGCGAAGGGATAGTTTAATTTGTGAGGTACCTAGAGAATTAAATGAGAATTTCTCTCCTCAGACCTTCTGGTACATATAAAATCTAACTTTCTAACTCTTTCCAGAGTCCTTCAAGTTTTTCCTTATACTTTATCTATCTTAAATTTATCCCATTCTCTGTATTAAACCACAGTTCTTTGTTTCCTCACAGATTACCCTGAGCTTTATCTTTGCATATTTCCTCTGAAATCCCTTTTAAATGATCTATATGCCTACAAAATAGCTTTTAAAACTTATATATTACAGGTCCTTTGAGAACCTGATGAGTAATATGGACCCCTTCCTTAGGAAAAAGAGATACATTTACCATACAAACACAAATGCTCTATACAATTTCAGGAGTTCATGAACCTCCTGTGCCTGGCTTAACCTTAAGCTAAAATGGGGAGCAAGTCTGGTGAGGAAAGAAGGAAGACAAGTTCAGTTTGGACAAGCAGGGAGGCTGAGGTGCTGCTAGGTGGGTGGTGACTCTCCTCTGCTGCCACGACTCCTCTTACAAAACCCACCCCATGCTCGCTCCGGAAGCATCTCTGCTCTGAGTGCCAGACCCTTCCCAAACTGTTTGGTCTCAGCTAACCTCCAAGTCCGCCCTGGTAGGTCCACTGGTTAAGGTCCCCTCCTGGACCCCCAATCTTCCCCCATTTTTGCCATGCCTTTTCTGGAAACATCCCGTCAGGTCCTCCCTCTCCCTGGCCCCAAGGCAGCGCTAAAGACATTTATGAAAAATGGCGACTTTATGCCCTAAAAAATTGATTCTCACCAAGCCCGTGTTGCCTAAAATCCATTCCTCCCTTTGTGTTGATTCCTTAGGAAACTCTGTCCAGTCTTCTTTATCCCTCTCAAGGTCCTCAGGCCCAACAGAGCATTTTAATGTGAAAGCCAAGACCCAGTCCTTCCCTCCCTCTCAAAATGCAGCCTCCTCTTTCTGTTTTACATATTCTTTTTATTGCCTTGGTTTGAAACCTTAAGATCTGCTTGGACTCATTCCTGTTAACCGCCAAATCCAGCCAGGCACAAACCCATGCCTTTCACCCTTCACCCCTGCCCCCTCCTTTCCTACCAGTGCCTCTGGTACTGTCTCCCAGATAACTCCACCACCCGTGTTCCTCATGTTGATCCACCAGCAGGCTTGTTTTATAATCCATCCTTTCCTGTTAAAAATGTTAGATCCCTTCCTACCTACAAAATCTGATTCTTAGCTTAGCATTCAAGATTCATCACATCCTATACCAGGCTTTCTAGAATGATCTTCATTAACTTCTGCAACACGGTGGCTTGCTACTCCCTCGGACTTGAATTTCCACCTCTGCATTATGATGCTGCTCTCCTCAAAGCCAGCTCCACTCCCACAAAACCTTTCCTTGATGATGCCATTTAGAAGGGAGTCCTTCTTTACTGATTAAGTTTTTCTCAAATGATACCTAAAATATGTCTCCTTTAATTGCCAGATTTTGTATGTGTGACCTTTCCTACTAGATTATAAGCTTCTGTGGACATGGTTTCTTTGTTTCTTGAATATTTTCATATTTATAATAACACTAAACATAATAAGCATTCAACAAATGTCTTTAAAGAAACAAATGAATTTTATAAATTTTTTTTCCCATTAGTTTTCACATTAACATTTTTTTTCCAAGTTGGGTTTGACCTAAATGCTGTGCTTTTATTATATCCATTGTAATGTCTCATGTTTTGAGCTAGTACTTACTTTCTGGAGCATCTGTGCTAAGAATTCGTTCAGCTGATGACTAGAGAGGTCCTTCAGGTCTGCTGCGGTGAATGAATTTAAATCATCTTCTTTGGCCTAAAAAAAAATGTTTCCTGGTTATTTTGTATAAAATGTACAAGTTAATAATATTTATTGGTTCACCTAACATAAAAGTAAAAATTAAGAAAAAGACAGAAATACAAGGATGTACAAGATGGTAAAAAATAAATTTAAGCCTTGGCTACTTTCATAATTTTGAGATGATGTTACTGTAACTTAAAGAGCTAACATGACTCCTAAAATTTATATTACTTAAGAGAAATTAGACTATTAATAGTAAAAAAATGTTTACATCCTTTGTACCATTCAAGATGTACAGATTGTCAAAGTAAAGAAATGTTACAAACAGCATGTCAACTAATTTACAGGCTAATTGTAAAATTTGGGTAAAGGATCAAATTGCATAATAATATCTTTTAAATATTACACTAATTAATTAGTAAGGCCACAAACTGATGTTTCCCTCCAACCCCACACATTCTGTTTTCCCCACTTAATCTTGGAAATCATCTTAGAAAAAGAAAAATGAGTCTGTACTTTTTAATTTAGGATTCACTGCCAAAAATCTTTGAAGATATGATTAAGAGATATTAAATGAAGATTATCAAAGTAATTATTTAAAAAATCTTTAAGTAGTTTTGAATTCCTTTCAACTAGGGTTTCTTTATTATTATTATTATTATTTTATTTTAATTCTAGTATAGTTAACCTACACTGTTATATTAGTTTCAGGTATACAATATAGAGATTCAACAATTCCACGTTATTACCCAGCGCTCATCATGACAAATGGACTCCTTAGTCCCCATCACCTATTTAACCCATCCTCCTATCCACCTCCCCTCTGGTAACCATCAGTTTGTTCTGTATAGTTAAGAGTCTGTTTCTTGGTTTGTTTCTGTCTTTTTTCCTTTGCTCATTTGTTTTGTTTCTTGTATTCCACATTGAGTGAAATCATATGGTATTTGTCTTTCTCTAACAGATTTTACCTAGCATTATACTCTCTAGCTCCATCCATGTCATTGCAAATGGAAAGATTTCTTTCTTTTTTATGGCTGAATAATATTCCTCAGTGTGTGTGTGTGTGTGTGTGTGTGTGTGTGTGTGTACATCATCTTTATCCATTAATCTATTGATGAACACTTGGGCTGCTTCCATAATTTGGCTATTGTAAATTAATGCTGCTATAAACACAGGGGTGCATGTATCCCTTAGAATTAGTGTTTTTGTATTTATTGGGTAAATACCCAGTAGTGTGATTACTGGATCATAGGGTATTTCTATTTTTAACTTTTTGAGGAACCTCCATACTATCTTCCACATAAACTAGGGTTTCTTTTAACTTTAAAAGAAACATATGCAATGTTTAAAAAAATCAGATAGGACTGAATGAAAAATTCCTTTGTTTTTGCCACGTCTCTGGGTCCTACTCCCCAGTGACCAATATGAATAGTTCCTCGTATATCCTTCCAGGAAATTTAATGCATAAATATATCCTTGTAAAGAAACATTCTTTTACACCTTCCTCCCTGTTCAGAACCCCCTTTACTATCTCTCTTTGGAACCTCACCTTGGTTATCAAAACTTACAGATCTCATGCTCTGCTCAAAAACATGCAACTTTAAAATATTTATTAAGGCCATGTCATAAGTGGTAAAAACATTAAAAGCAATGGAATGATAAACCAAAATTCAAGGTAATGGTTACCTTGCTGGGAAGGCAACGTGGATAGAGAGGGGAATGAGATGGGGAGGGTTGCTCCAAAAGTACCACTGAGGTTTTCTTTCTTATGTTAGTGGTGGGTGCACCTTTTTATACCTTCCGATAGGTGATATACGTTTTTTCTTTTGCATTTTTTTTAATATTTAAGAAAAACAATTGAACAATAAAACAAGGCAAAGGGAGAACTAGTGATTATAATGTCCTCAGTCTGTCTCTGACACGACCCGCTCCTATTGATAGTGAACTATTTATAATCATCCGTGTTGGCTGCTGAGCCTAAAGGAATATCTAAGCAGAAATCAAGAGCAGGAGCAGTTTTAGTAGGTGGGCTGGCATACATTTTTCAAATGAACACAGAGGTCCTGGGTGCCTGGGTGGCTCAGTTGGTTAACAGTGACCAACTTCATCTCAGGTCATGATCTTGTAGTCTGTGAGTTCAAGCCCCGCGTTGGGCTCTGTGCTGACAGCTCAGAGTCTGGAGTCTGCTTTGGATTCTGTGTCTCCCTCTCTTTCTGTCTCTCTTTCTCTCTCTCAAAAAATAAATAAACATTAAAAACAAAACAAAACCCAGAGGTCTTAATATATCACATTGCTGTCGAAGATCCATCCAAGCATGGATCCCTCATACTTTTCTCCATGACATGTTTGTGAACTACACAAAACATAAATTTAAGACACAGACAGAAGAACGAAAGCATCATCTGTGGCAAGATGTGCCACCAGATTTCCCTCCCTGCATAGGAATAATTAGACCTTTCTAAATTATTTAGCATACATGATTAAACCACTTTTCCAATCATAACTCAACACCTCTGGTCCTTTTTGTTACAACACTGAACGCAGCAAGTATTCCAGGCAAAGTATTGACAGTGGACGTACATATGTGCACAACTACCCTGCTGGGTAAGGAGCTGCCTAGACACTTTCTACCCCCTCAAAAAAATCGTGAACTAGATCTAAAGGGTTAGTGATGTTCTAACTTGGTCATGATGTTATCAGAATCTTCAGAAAGATGTTTGTATTTTATTTTAAATTACAGTATCTTTTCCCTTGGTTTAAGTTTATTTGTTTATTTATTTGAGAGAGAGTGTGTGTGTGTGCATGCACACAAGAGAGGGAGGAGGAGAGAAAGGGACAGAGAGGATCCCAAGCAGGCTCCACACCATCAGCACTGAGCCCCACGCAGGGCTCTATCTCACAATTGTGAGATCATGACCCAGGCTGAACTCAAGAGTTGGTCACTTAGCTGCCCGAGCCACCCAGGTGCCCCTTCCCTTGGTTTCTTGTTCCATTGTTCTGATTTGCCTTACTTCTGATTTGTTTTTCTTCCTTCTTCTGGCTCTAAGAGCGTTCCCTCAAAACCTGGAACTTTCTATTCCTCTTTCTTATTCTCCACATTTAATGTTTTCAAGATCTTAACTAGCTATTTAATATTAAACCTCAAAAACTTTTATTTTTTGAGGTTTTACTTCAATTTGAAGTAAATTTCAATTTTATTTTTTGAACTTTTACTTCAAATCTTTTATTTCCTCCTGCACTGTTCTAGTTCAAACCCCACCAGCCTTTTGGTCTGAACTACCATCTTATCTGACCTACTAGCTGGCTTTCTTACTAACTCTCACTTTTCCATATTAATTGATCCTATATATTACACAGCTTGATTAATGGTCCTAATAAGCAACTCTGATCATTTCATTTGCTATTCAAAAACCTTTAAGGATCCAGTGCTGTTTACAGATTGTTTTACATTCCTTAGTTTGACAATCAAGATTCTCTATAATAGGAAACTAATACATCTTTCCAACCTTGTTTTCCCTCTACTAATTCATGTATTTATCCAACAGTGAATAAATGGGGATGGCACTGGGGATATAGAGATGAATAAAAACAATTTCTGCTCTCAAGGAGCTTATCGCCTGGTGAAAGAAACAGATACAAGCAATACTGTAAGAAAATACAAATACAGTAAAAGCTTTTTAAAAATGAGCTTCACTGGGGCAGTTGGGTGGCTCAGTTGGTTGAGCATTTGACTCTGGCTCAGGTTGTGATCTTGTCGCTCGTGAGTTCGAGCCCCACATTAGACTCACGGCTGTCAGCCCAGAGCCCGCTTCAGATCTTCAGTCCCTCCCTCTCTCTGCACCTCCCCTGCTCATGCTCTCTCTCTCTCTCTCTCTCTCTCTCTCTCAAAAACAACAACAAAACAATGAGCTCCACTAAAACCACTCATTGGATTAACCGATACTTTCTACCCTCTCTGTAAAATGAGTGGACTCGTGTCCAGGGTGTGCCCTTTGCTCTGAGTGGGTGGGCCACCCCTTCAGAGCAAAGCACCCCTGTGCTTTTCTTCTCCCACCTGTTGATTTATGTGTTAACTACATAAACTTGTTTCCAAATGTGTTTATGTCAATTGTAGTTGTAAGCAGGAAATCCTGTTAAATAATAGGTATACTGATGAAAGAGGAGTGCCAAAAAAAAAAAAAAAGAAGAAGTCTCTATAAATATTAAGTTTATTGCTCTGGACAAACTAAGTCAACTTTAACTTAAAAAGTGCTGTACAAAAAATGTTGCTACAGAATTTGTAGACAAGATCTTTGTAAACAGATGGGAATAACAACAGAAAAATCTAGAAGGGGCTACCAATTGCTTTGCAAGTGTATTTAAATTCTATTCCCACTTTAAAAGAAACCGAAATTGGGGCACCTGGGCGGCTGAGTTGGGTAAGTGTCTGACTTCGGCTAAGATCATGGTCTCACGGTTTGTGAGTTCAAGCCCTGCGTCAGGCTGTGGGCTGACAGCTCAGAGCTCAGAGCCTGCTTCGGATTCTATGTCTCCCTCTCTCTCTGCCCCTCTCCTGCTTCCACTGTGTCTCTCTCAAAAATAAATAAACATTTAAAAAAAAATAGATAAAAAATAAAAGAAACTAAAATTGGAAGTTACAGGTGCATCATGAATTTTAGTTTATGCAGTTGATACACAGCTTCGGCCCCATAGTAAAAATCTGAGTAATTTATGTTTTAAAATAAAATGTCTTCCTTATGATTAGTTTTTATGACACCATACTTTAGCCAATTTTTTCAGTTAACTGGTTCACTGGACTGGCTAATTGATTCATTCCAATCTGATAAGAGCACTTTAATGATAGCACGCACGCGTGCACGCGCGCGCACACACACACACAAAGCCAGAAATGGTGTGATAAGGCTGTTTAGGATCCTATGGGAGAAAAGGAAGGAAAGCCTTACTTAGCCTGGGATGAGGAGAGAGTGAGGGGTGGGAGGAAGCAGAGAGGGCAGCATTATAGAAGGCAGGAAGGAATGGGAAAACACTATCTTAATGAAACCCAATGGAACTTAACAGAAGTCATCGTGGCTATGGCCCCATGTCAGAAGGGAAGAGGAGGGTTGGGAGATGAACCAGATGAATAGGCTCTAAGCTCTAACCAGGCAGAACTCACCTATCTGCGTAGGTTCCACGTTTTGTTGCTGCTTAAAAAAAACTTTGTTTGGACTTTGTCCCTTCCACCCAGAATGTCCTCCTCTACCTCATCCATGCCCAAACCATATCCAGTCCTAGCTGAAATACCCTCTTCTGGACAGAGCTGTCCTCCATGCTGCAGCTAACCCCAATCCACTGTCCCCCGCCCCAGGTGGAGGTACTGGCTCTTTCTGGTGACCTCTTGTGACTTCATTTGTTTCTGTGCATACGCAAGCGGTTGGTGGAGGGGACAGGGACACAGAGAAAGAAAGAATCTTAAGCAGGCTCCGGCTCAGTGGAGCCTGACACAGGGCTCCATCCCACAACCCTTGGATCATGACACGAGCCAAAATCAGGAGGCAGAGGCTTACCCGACTGAGCCACCTAGGTGCCCCTGTATCTTTTTCATGCTGCTCATCACTTACTGCTTAGCATCAGTTACTTATAACTAAACTTTACAAACAAGTGTCAAAAGGCAACATCTAAATTTGTTGCAGATAACAGGATGAAGGGTAGCAAAATACACTACTCCCAAATATGCCACTTTAGTATATTGATTATTTCAGTTGTAGGCTCTTGAAAAATAGGAAGGGCAAGGAGAGGTTTTTCTCTGCACTATGCTCATCTGCCTAAAGACAGACCTTCCAAAAGGAGCTCAACTGTTTCATCAATCAGGCAAGACAGACTCCTATCACAGAAAAGGAAACTAAAAGTTGACACCACCACAGCCAAACTTTGTCACAAACTGTCATACCTTCCATCTGTTCTCCTGAGGGCCCATTTATCTTTCCTAAAAATCATTTATTTTCCCCACTGAAATGGTGTTTAGTCCTGAATGAGGCACATCTGAGCTAGTCATTTTTCCATGGGCCTCTCCCATGTATGCATGAGATATACATGTTAATAAATTTGTTTTTCTCTTGGTAATCTGCGTTTTATTACAGGACTCTCAGCTAAGAACTCAGAGGGCAGAGGGAAAAGTACTTTTCTTCCCCTACAAGGATTGCGCCTACATTTTCTGATATTTTTCATTAAAGCGCTGTCCAGGGTACATCTTCACTCAGGTTTCTCTAAGGGTTATGTTTCAGTATATACACAGAGAGGCTCTTCTTTAGGAGGCTCCATAGATGTGAACAACACCGACCGACAGAGCAAACGTGCCTCAGTTCTTCCCTAACAGCTGGCATTAGCACTCACCTGAGACCAGTTTAGATCTACCTGGTATGGGTAAGGGCTATATTTGTAACAGTATCTTACAAGTGATTTGTGAGGAAAAGAAGAAAGAGAAAATGCAAATATTTTTGCATACCTTTTTTAAGACTTGAAAAAGGAGCAAGAAAAATGAGAACTAGTACCAAACATCTATTTGCTCCCCCCTCCCCCCAAACTTAACTTCACACATTGAGGGCTGGTATCACTTGGGACAAACTTGACTTATTTTCTGTTGTTGTTTAAGATTTGATTTATGTAAGCAATCTCTCCACCCAACTTGGGGCTCAAACTCACAACCCTGAGATCAAGGGTCACACACTCCACTGACTGAGCCAGCCAGGCACCCCCAGACTTGATTTATGAATAACGTTTCCAAATACATGAGTTTATAAGTAAAGTCCCTGATGAGTAGAGACATATTTGTACATTTCAACAAGGAGCCAAAAATCACACATCAGTACTCACCGCCATCCACCGCTGACTTAAGGCAATGCAAGCATTTGTCAGAGTCATATCATAGCTGCGAAGATGAAAAAATACTGGAGATTAAATTTCATAAAGATGTACATGCTCTTCCATAAATGCGACGTTGAAACTACAGAACGCACTTAACTTTCAAAGTTCTTTTTAAATAAAGATCAGGAACACCAGAGTGATGGAAACAGGAAATCTTCTACCTGACTTAAATATTCTGGCATCATCTAAGAACCTGGAAATCCACGTGGATACCAAATTAGTGAAGCACCTGACTATCCTTCAGAGAGAACACCCCAACATCTCCGCAAAGACAGATGCTTCAGTAGCGTGTGCTGAAGCAGCTGGGACTCAGTTGGGCAGATCTAGTGTTTGCTGTATGGCAGGCACAGTTCTAGGTGTTCATGACAAGGTGACAACACGCTGCTTTCGTGGATTTTACATTCTGTTGTTCCAGCTATCTAATCATCCCACAAATCTGTGAGTGCCTACGTGTCAGGCACTGTTCTAGACACCCGGGAAATAACGGTGTCCCAGGAGACCCTTGGGAGACTCCGAAACAATGTGATGATTTTATTTCTTCTCAGAAGAAAGTGGAAATAAACTCTGATTGTAAAGCAAAGCAAACTGCATTAAAATTTGTGAGTTCTCAACTTAGAAGATAAACCACATGTTTTGCAACGACGGAAGAGACTGTAAAATGTGTGCAAAATTCTTGCAAAACATCCCTATTTGTCCATAAATCATGCTTGCTTGCTGTGAAATGTTTCCATGAGAGAACAGTAAGGAACTTGCCCCTGAGGGTCTAAATTAAATAAGTTTTGATTGGAAGTTACCATTGAACCTGCTTAAAGAGAGTTTGTGCCCTAGGGGAAATTACAAATGGGTTAAAGCAGGGAAATCCTTTGAAGCAGCTGCCAGTCAATCTCCATAAAGTAGTCATAAAGTGACTCCAAAAAGTCACATAAAGTGTGGACTGCAGGGAAAGCCTCTTGTTTGTCCCCAAAACCAAAGGGGATCAGAGGCAGTAAACTGCTCAGGCAGTAAATCACCTTCAGCTAGAATATTTCTTAGCACTGATTTCTAAGGAACAAAAGGGCAGTACAAAACCTCTGCTTATCTCTTTCTTGTGCCCTGAAACTTCCTTCTCTGTGTCACAAAAAGAACCTTGTAAGAATTAGCCCTTACTTATGGCAGGAGGAGAAGCAACCCTTACTTATGGCAAGGTCCTAAGAACAGTAGTGAGCAAAACCAGATATGAGCCTTGCTTGCATGGTGCTTCTGTGTAGGGAAGGAGAAAGACTTTGGTAATCACACAAACCAATTTAAAATGAATACTGTGGTAACAACAATGAAGAGGCCATACACAGCACCAGAAAACCCTATACGGGGACTTGACCTGGTCATAGAGGTCAAGGAATGTTCCTTTGAGCAAGTGGTTCTTGAGCTGAGACTGTAATTACCCGGGTCAAGACTACGCCATGTGGCGGGAAGGGCTAATAGTAGTGAACAACCTCAGTTCAGGTCTCTGATCTCAGGAGGGTATTTAGTTTAAAAGGCAGCACCCTGGAGTGGCACTTGGATGGCTCAGTGTCTGACTTTGGCTCAGGTCATGGTCTCACGGTTTGTGGGCTCGAGCCCTGGGTCGGGATTTTCTCTGTCCCTTCCCCACTCATGTGCACTCTCTCCCTAAATAAACAAACTTAGAAAACAACAAACAACAAGAACAACAACAGTATACTGGGGAGTAAAGTCTGCCAGGGTTTGAATCTCAAGTCTTACTACCTACTGTGCAAACTTAGGGAAGACATTTTACCTAGCTAAGCCTAATGTGTCTTCTCTGGAAATGGGATGACAACTTATAACACTGTTGTAACGATTAACATAATACTTATACAAGTTATTTCTCATTACAAAGGTTTTGAAGGAAAGGGAAATATCGTACTCTTCTCTGTATCACCAACCTTCAGCTAAAAGGAGGCATTCCGTAATTACTTGCAATTCATTGATTTATATCACGGAAATGATTCTTTTGACCTCAGGGTTAAGGTTCAAACACCTATGAAGTCTACTCGCTAACTAGTTACAGCTTAAGGAAGTCATAAAACCCTCCCCAGTATCTTGGAGGAGCTTGAGGATTTAGGAGAATGAGAAGGAAAGCGTTAACAGGTAAGTACTGACTTGGGTTTTACAGGAGGCATTCCAGGAGAGTACAGCCAGGCATTCCAATCAACTTGATTGAGAATATCAACCTGCGAACAGGAAGGGCACCCAGTTTGCTACAGAATAGGCTTTTCCATTGGAAACAAAAAGAATCTAAAACAGACTTTTAGGTCCTCAAATCTGTAATTTTGTCTATACTGACATAACTGAAATAAGAAAATTATAATGCATTTCTGAAACATGCTATTGCAGATCTCTCTGAAATATATACACATTAGTTCATGTTGTTGAGATCACATTTTAAATAGGAAAAAATACAATGAAAGGTTGAATCTTAAATTCTAGACCAGTACTACTATTAAGTAATTCAAATCAGCCTAACAAATAGCCATTAGATGAAGATATATTGGGCATGAAAAATAAGGAAGTTTTTAAAAGCCAACCTTATCTTTAAAGTGGGAATACAGGAAATCCTTCCAGTCATCAGTGGTTATGCTCTTATAGGAAAACTTCTCAACATAAGCTTTTAGAAATCCTAGGAAAACCTCTAAGAGTTAAAAAAATAAAAAGAAAAGAGAAAAAGAAAAGTTGATTAATGGAAAGGTAACTATTTAATATTTTGGGGGGTCCTTAGTGTAGTACTATTAACCATAGAGAACAGAGAATTTTCAGAGAATAGCAAAACCAGTAAGGGCTCCAGTGGTGAAAGAATGTTCAAAAAAGGAGGTAGGACTTAAGCTGGGCCTTGAAAAGTAAATGTAATTTAGTGGAAGGGAGAAGAGAAATCCTAATTACAATTAAGAGGAAGATACAATGAAGAAACATAGGGGGCGCCTGGGTGGCTCAGTCGGTTAAGTGTCTGACTTCAGCTCAGGTCATGATCTCACGGTTTTTGAGTTTGAGCCCCACATGGGGCTCGGAGCCTAGAGCTTGCTTCAGATTCTGTGTCTCCCTCTCTCTCTGCCCCTCCCCTGCTCACGCTCTTATGCGCACGCTCTCTCTCTCTCTCTCAAAAATAAATAAATATTAAAAAAAAAAAAGAAAGAAACATAGAACCCACAACACAAATTCTAAAAGCAATGGCCTTGGTGTGACCCGAAAGGAGAAGAATAATTTGGGACTGGCAGAATGCGTATGGGTGAAGAAGGGCCTTCAAAGTCCATGAGCAAAGGAGAATACCTCAACACCCATTGATAGGGGAAGGTTACATAAACTCAGCACATCTGTATAATGAATGAGTATGGTGGCATTAAAGAACATTAAGACAGATTTGTATGTTCTGACATGGAAGGATGTCTGTGGAACACTGCTGAATTTAAAAAAAAAAGGTAGAACAAATTTTACATATATATATATATAATATGATCCATTTTCTATAGTTAAAATATATTTGTTTGTTCATTTATACTTAGAAAAGAATCTGGAGCCATGCACACCAAATGGCTAACAGTGGTTAGCTGGGGAGTGGAAAGGGGCTGAGGGACTCTCACAAACTTCTGTACCACATAATTTTTTTTCAATAAGTACATACTATTTTCATAATTTTTAAAATACTGATGTGTTTTCTTTAAAGACAAGCAACACAATTTTATTTAATTTTAAATAAAATTTAATTGCTCTCAAAAAAAAAAATCAGAAAGTGCCAACTACTTGCCTGGGCCTCCAAGAAGTTGTTCAAGGTAAAAGAGTAAAGCAAAGCCCTTCTCATACGGAACTGAAGAATATGCTACATCAGGGTCCACATTCGTCAGATCAACCACAAGTTTGGTGTAAGGATGTGTATCTCCAAACGTCTTTACCTGCAAGACACAGAATTCGATGAATGTTCAAATATGAAGACTGGTTACCACCATGCAAGCCCAGAGGCATAACTTTAGTAGGACAGTCTAGAGCTTAAACTGAGAGACTAGAAATTGTAGGGTATGTTAGCATAAATTTCTGGAAGTCTATTAATGGAATGGCTACTTGTGTCATGTTCCATAACATTTCCTGCCCAATAGTGGGTTTTATTCTTATAAAAAACTAGAAAGATGTTTCAATTCCTGGTCAGCAAATTCAACCTTTAGGAGGGAGCACTGAAAAATGACATAAATATACCAAATAAAATTCAAACTAAGTAACTGACTACATTAATTGTAAAGACCCAATGAGGTCCTACTGGTCATGAACATGACCTTACACAGCATAATGATTAGTATGTATCAATAGAATATTATACCAGATCTGCTTGATTTTCCAAACCTGTAAAAATGGCTTTCTTGTTGCTACCTAGTAAAGTTAGTTTACAAACTATACTTGAATGCCTGTACAACCTTGGATGAATGCTTTTCACATCATGACTCACTTACTGAATTTTGTAGTTCTCCCCATCCTCCCAGAGCATGAAAATGTCTGAACTTTTCACCAAACAGTCGTCCACAAATGTGGCGTTCCAAGTACACAGTATGTCCTTCGTTTAACCTGAAAAAATTTTTTTGTTGTAAATAAAATAAAAACAGTGACACAGTCGAAAGGAAAGAGCATTTTAATGAACAAAAATTTCCTTTTGGCTTTTCCAGAGTAAAGCATTGTAAAGCACAAACACTACAGTCAAAGCAGATTGCCTAAATGGCTATTCTGCATTCCATTCAGAACAATGGGAAGCCCAGCCCAGCAGATAGCCTAGGGGAAAATTAAGCCTGGGTTCTTGTTTGACGTGTGTATTAAAATGTGACCATACCAGGAACTAAATAACAAGCATAAGCTGAATACTCCACTCTCCCTAACATTGTGACAAGTATTGCAGAATTTTTTTTTTAACTGTCTATCAAAGAGATGATAACAAAGAACAACA
The DNA here is from genome assembly GCF_014898765.1 of Herpailurus yagouaroundi. Classification (NCBI taxonomy): domain Eukaryota; kingdom Metazoa; phylum Chordata; class Mammalia; order Carnivora; family Felidae; genus Herpailurus; species Herpailurus yagouaroundi. The sequence goes on along the minus strand of NW_024412413.1, from coordinate 25,004,562 downwards.
AGATGTTTCCACAAAACAATTCAGAGGGCCAGGAAGTAAGGAAAGAAATTAATAACAAGGACCAATAAAGAAATAATAATATTAGGGGTGCCTGAGTGACTCAGTTGGTTAAGCATCTGACTCTTGGTTTCAGCTTAGGTCACGACCTCACAGTTCGTGAGTTTGAGCCTCATGTCAGGCTCTGCGCTGACAGTATGCAGTCTGCTTGGGATTCTCTCTCCCTCTTTCTCTGCCCTCCACCCCCACCGCATCTTTCTCTCTCTAAATAAAAAAAATAAAAAGAAATAATAAAAAAATCTTACCAAAAGTGGTCCCAAGTTTTGTTGGTCACTAGATTTCCTGTCCAACTATGAGATATTTCATGTGCAATAACCTAAAATGGAAATGATTCATAGTAAATAGTGGAAGGGGTTAGGAGTGAAATGGATCACTTTAATCTAAACTCCTAAAGAAGGTACTCTAGGTCTTTTAATTCCATGTTCAATTTTTTTTTTTTTTTTTTAGCATCAGCTGAGATATTCAGGGAGTTAGTTCAGCATATGAATCATAATTTGGCCAAGGACAAAAGTACAGTTTAAAAAATTAGAAACAGGGATGCCTGGGTGGCTCAGTTGGTTAAGTGTCCAACTTCGGCTCAGGTCATGATCTCACAGCTCATGGGTTCAAGCCCCGTGTCAGGCTCTGTACTTACAGCTCAGAGCCCGGAGCCTGCTTTGGATTCTGTGTCTCCTTCTCTCTCTCTCTCTCTCTCTGCCCCTCCCCTGCTTGCGCACTATCTCTATCTCTCAAAAATGAATAAACGTTAAAAAAATAATAAATTAGAAACAAAAAACTATTTAGAAAATATTAAGTGGAGATATCACTCCATTAAGACGTATTTCATAAACGTATGAAGATCAGACCATAAAGTTATGAAATCTATTAAATCTAACCGTTAATGTAACAACAATCCCCAAGTTATCTTTTATAGCCATATCTTCAATGTAACAATACAATGGGTATTTTAGAAAAATCAGTTGACTTAATAGTTCTTGAGGGTAAGACCCTGATAACAAATTTTAACTTACATTGGAGAGTGACTTGTCTCCTGCCTAAAAAAGAAGAAAGTTATCTTAGTATTCAAATTACAGACTATATTTAGAAGGCCGCCTGCATCAGGATGTATTGTGGTATCAGTAGTCCACTGTATTTCTACTATGGCACTCCAAAGGGTATGTACAGAGAAAATTAAAAAATGCAGGACTAAAAAAATAGCGTAATGCTTTCTCTCCCTCATCTCAGGAATTTTTCCAGGACCAGGAAGGCCAGTATACTTATCTCTGACTAACTTTTGGGAAACATGTCTCCTACTTCCATTTTTGATATCTGCCCTAATTTCCCTCATGTACCTTATTCTCTCCTTATTGCCCACAGTGCATTTAAGAAAAGTCTGTAGTGATTTAAAGCAGCTTACAAAGGCATATGAGCTATAGCTATATACTGTAGGTCCAATCCTTCCCTATGCACGGTCAAGTAAGCTTTTGTTTATTTTGTTGTACCAGTGCCTCTACACCAAGTGTAAATGGTCTCGTTTCTCTGTCTGGCTGCATCATTCATCAACAGATTATTGTTATACAGCCTTCCCTCCCCCAACGTCTCCGCACACCTTGGACATAATATTCTTTTCTCCCTAAGGGCCATATTATTTTCTTTTGAAAAATAAGATGATGAAAATAACCATAATAAGCAATAAAATCAGGAAGGAGGAGGAGTTACATAAATAAGAGAAAATACGTTTTTAAAAAACATATTATTAGGAGTCTAAGGCTCTTCGTGTCTAGCTTTATGTTTGGGGAGAACTCGGTTTCAAAGGAAGAAATATTTATACTTACCAGCAGAGTAGGAGTTACAAAAGTGAGGCAAGGATTTTCCATGCCACCGTAAGGGAAGGATGGTGGCAGGACTAACAGGTCATACTGCCCCCAAACATACGGTCCTCCCAGATCTTCTGCAATTTTAAGCATAGATTCAGTCTGGAAAATTAATGCACATATATTTGTATGTCTTAGTCATTCATCACAATGATGGATTTCTTAAACGTGTATATTGCTTTCTATGAAGGTTATGAGTTAATGATGCTCATTTTAAATGATATTGGCACAAAAAATGCAGCAACTACAAATTCACATAAAATAAGATGTATTTGATTCTCTTACTACATCACTTAACACCATAACATTTCATCCTTAAAACCTTAAATCTGTCTACCACGATTATTAAAAAGGGGAACTAGGGGCGCCTGGGTGGCGCAGTCGGTTAAGCGTCCGACTTCAGCCAGGTCACGATCTCGCGGTCCGTGAGTTCGAGCCCCGCGTCAGGCTCTGGGCTGATGGCTCAGAGCCTGGAGCCTGTTTCCGATTCTGTGTCTCCCTCTCTCTCTGACCCTCCCCCATTCATGCTCTGTCTCTCTCTGTCCCAAAAATAAATAAACGTTGAAAAAAAAAAATTAAAAAAAAAAAAAAAAAAAAAAGGGGCACTAGATGACCAACCTCAGAAAATTCATAAGCAGACTTTTCCACCTGCTCTTTCTCAGACCAAACCAGTGTTCTTGGGCCAATCTTCCTGCAAAATTAAAAAGCTTAATAAGTGAAATTCAAGACAACTTACCTCCCTGGTTCTAGGAGAGAGCTGAAGTACTATACATAAATCCTTGCAGTTCTTGTGTGATTTACCATGTGCTTATGGGGAGGAGGTGAGGTTAAATGGCTTCTCTGAGATACAAACCTGCTGTTGTGTATGCAGCTCTAGAAGGAGGCACAGGCTAAGCCAAATGAAAACTGAGACATAAAGTGCCTTGATTGGCTCTGGTAAGAACTTTGGGGACCTAGTTTCCTCCCACAATCTCACAGCTATAGAAACCCAATCATGGCTCAGGAAGATGTTATTCCAGAACAGGGGCAGATGTAAACTTTGTTATGCATTTATGGGTTGAACACTCATATAAGAAGAAACAAGTAGAAAAACAAGGAAATCATGTCACATGCTGCAACATGACTGAAATTTGAGGACATTATGCCTAATAAAACAAGCCAGTTACAAAAGAATGAATACTCTAGGATTCCACTCATGAGGCATCTAAAGTAGTCAAATTTCATAGAAACAGAGTAGAATGGTAGTTACCAGGGTGTGGAGGGAAATAGAAATGGGAGTTGTTTTCTAAAGGCTATAGAGTCTCAGTTTTGCAAAATGAAACAGTTTTGAAAATCTGTTTCACAATAATGTGGATATACTGAACACTACTGATTACTGAGCTGTACATGTAAAAATGATGAAGATAGTAAATTTTGTGGGGTTTTTTAAACCACAATTTAAAAAAAAAGAAGGACACCTGGGTGACTCGGTCAGTTAAGCTTCTGACTTCGGCTCAGGTCACGATTTCATGGTCCATGAGGTCAGGCCCCGCGTCAGGCTCTGTGTTGACAGCTCGGAACTGGAGCTTGTTTCAGATTCTGTGTCTCCCTCTCTCTCTCTGCCCCTCCCCCATTCACGCTGTACCTCTGTCTCTGTCTCTCTCTCTCAAAAAATAAACATTAAAAAAAAAATTTTTTTTTTAAAGGAAGAAACAAATGGAACTACATATATCACTTATATAGGGCTAGAACTCAAAAATATTTTTTTCATCTACATTTCATCTTAAAAATTTTATGTAGCACCACCAAACCCCGAACAACAAGATTTTGCCTCGGTGTCCCATCCCAGAGAGGCAGTGGATTCTAGGTTGTTGCTTCTCAAACTTGCATAATGTGCATACAGATGATCTGGGAAGCTTGTTCATCTGCAAACTTTGATTTAGTAGGTCTGGATAGAGCTCAAGAATTTGCATTTCTAACCAACTCCCAGGTGATGCCAAAGCTATTGGTTTCTACACCACACTGAGTAGAAATGTAACTCACACTATCTAATACATTTAAAGGGAGCCACAAGTATAAGCTGCCTATTTAATTTTAGATTGCCTAGTAGTCACATTTTAAAAAAAGTGGGGGGCGCCGGGGTGGCTCAGTCGGTTGAGCGTCCGACTTCGGCTCAGGTCATGATCTCGTGGTCTGTGAGTTCGAGCCCCGCGTTGGGCTCTGTGCTGACAGCTCAGAGCCTGGAGCCTGCTTTGGATTCTGTGTCTTTCTCTCTCTCTGCCCTTCCCCTGCTCATGCTCTATCTCTGTCTCTGTCTCTCTCAAAAATAAATGAACATTAAAAAATTAAAAAAAAAAAAAGGTAAGAGCATGCTCATCCTATAATACTTGGAAAATCTGAAGGGCAACTGGTAAAGACTTTAATTTAAAATTAGTTGCTATTTACATTTTATAATTAGATTTGATTTTTCCAGAGCTGTCAGCTTGGTATCTTGAGAAATGCACAAATGAGCTATTAGTTAATCCTGCCAGAGATTCAAGATGCCTAAAGTTTAACCTTTTCATAAACCTCAAGATTTGTTCGAAAGCTCACCTGCTTTCTAAAGCTCCAACAACTAAAGCGATCAGGTAGCAGGGGATCGGAACCTAAAGGGAGTGAAAAAAAAAAAAAACGAAAAAAAAATAAAAAACAACCCACACACATGCTCAAATTAGTGCTTAAAAATGTTATAGAATAAGACAATTCATATTTAAAAGTAAATAAATTCCTTTTCAAATTTCACAGTTCTCATTTTTAGGGGGTCAAATGGTTCAAAATTGTGATGTAAAACATTTCAAAACATCTATTTCTCTTTCAGTTTACTAGGAAGGACAGATTCTGAAATGTGAAAATCATGATTGCACAAGGTCTATTTCAAGCATTTCTCAAAAAGTAATCTGTAAGAAGGAACTGTGCTTTTTCTCTTAAGTTTTCAGTGTTTTCCTTGATCTAAAACAATATTTTACTTTCTTTTTAAAAACCGCTCCTCGTATATTTGAGAGACATATAAAAGAATCCAGCAGTAAGAGGATGCTGAAGGTTTGGGAGCCTGGAATCCCAGATGCTGGTGTAGGAGCAAAACTGTCCGCTGTGGCTCAATTACATGTACTGTGAAGGAGGTCAATTAAAAAGAAAAACAAAAACAAACATGCACAGGGCCGCCTGGGTGGCTCAGTTGGTTAAGTGTGAGACTTTGGCTCAGGTCATGATATCATTGCTCATGGGTTCAAGTCCCGTGTTGGGTTCTGTGCTGACAGCTCAGAGCCTGGATCCTCCTTTGGATTCTGTGTCTCCCTCTCTCTCTGCCCCTCCCCTGCTCGTGCTCTGTCTCTGTCTCTCTCAAAAATAAATAAACATTAAAAAAAAAACAAACTAAAAGCACTATGTATAAACACACACACACACAATTCATCAAAGGTCAAAGATGCAAGTCAAATTACCAGCTTAAATTACACAGGAATTTTAACTTTAAGAATTGTAACACAGTGTTGTTGGTTTTTTTCTTTTTTCTTTTTTTCTTTTTTTTGGTCTAATATAGCCCTTCCATTTATAAACACTAAATAACCACATGCCTGTACTGTGGTACCAAGGCGGGCAAAAGTGTAACTTAAAATAACAGAAAATCTGCTACTAACTGGGATAAGAGAAAATGGGATCAGGCCATGCTCCCCACTTTGCTTATCCAGCAACCCCTTTCTTTAGTACAACTCTGTAAGTAGAACACACCATTTTATAGGCACAAAAGAAAAAGAAATGAAGAAAAAAGAAGCTGCTTCCTAAATTCTGAAATATTTCAAATGTAATTTTCTCTCTGGATGGGTAAAAGCTATTCGTAGTTCACCACCAATTAAACCAAAAATTTAGACCCTAAGAACTTACTTTTTGGCTGAATCTATAGATTTTCCTGCTCGGGTCTTCTGGGTCAGGTGCTTCTCCATCACGAATGGCACTCATAAGTGCCACCAATTCTTTAGGAACAGACACCTAATCAAGAAGAGAAGTCATTTCCAGTTATAAATAAAAGATGCTATGTATCTTAAACTCTGTATGTAAAATAATGTATTCTCCCCTTCTTAACTATGCAATAGACTGTTGGCCAGGTAAGTTTGTACATATCAGGTTTATAAATAAAGCTAGCAATACATAAAACTGGCTTCTTTCAAAACAAAGGTGAAGTATCTATCTATCCATTCATCCATCCATATTACAAGCATTAGGTAGAAACTAGTTTAAAATTCTAGCTGTGCTACTTACTAACTGCCTGGGCTGCTGGAGTCAAGGACTATCCCCTCAGTATTAACGATCGAGGAAACATCCATTCCAAGTTCTAGACTTTCATATTCTTCTCGCGTGGCCCAGTATTTAAAGCTATCTCTGGGGCAGATACAGAAGCAGGAGCTCCAGAACCAGTGCTACAACAACCGTAATTCTAGCACTGAAAAGCATTTGGGAAATAATTTGGTTCTGCTTCCTCTATTTAGGCAGTGATGTGTTATACAAATGAGACAACTGAGGTCGTGAGGTCATAAGACTTGCCTCGGGTCGTGCAGTTATTAAGTGGTAGAGGAGAGTCTAGAAGCTGAGATTCTTTGCCTCCAAGTATATAGTGTTCTATAGCCCTACACACAGTAGGTGTGGTTTGGTGTGGGATGATCTCAGAATCAAGAAGGCCCCGTTAAGACAGGTTGGTCCTCAATTCTATTTGCTTGGTCCAAATAGGTCTGGCCTGGGAGCTAGTATGTATGTATGAATGTATGTATGTATTTAATATTATTTAGTGCTTATTATTTATTTAGTATGTATTTATTATCATAGTCCTTTCTGAAAAACGATTAGCAGTACCTATGACAAGAACAAGACAGAAATGTATTCAGTAAATCTGCAATATATGCCTGTTAGGATACCTAGATAGAAGTTTACGTGGCTACAGAGCACATTTCTAGAGCCTTTAATCCTGCAAATGTTAATTTTTAAAAGTTAATGGGGCGCCTGGGTGGCGCAGTCGGTTAAGCGTCCGACTTCAGCCAGGTCACGATCTCGCGGTCCGTGAGTTCGAGCCCCGCGTCGGGCTCTGGGCTGATGGCTCAGAGCCTGGAGCCTGTTTCCGATTCTGTGTCTCCCTCTCTCTCTGCCCCTCCCCCGTTCATGCTCTGTCTCTCTCTGTCCCAAAAATAAATAAACGTTGGAAAAAAAAAATTAAAAAAAAAAAAAAAAGTTAAAAGACATTGTCCCCAAGTTCTTGCTTTGAGGTCCTTTATTCTGAATTTCTTTTACAATCAAAATAGTACCCATTTCCTTTTATTACACTTATGTTCAAAACTACCTTTAAAAGACAGATGCAGGGGCACCTGGTTGGCTCAGTCGGTAGAGCATGAGACACTGGATCTCGGGGCTGTAAATTTAAGCCCCATGTTGGATGCAGAGATTATTTAAAAATAAAATCTTGAGAGACGCAAAATGAGGACCCCAGCTTGTTTGGTACATATTTCATATAGAATTTAGTTAAGTAAAGTATTACTAACTATAAAAATCCAACTATTTTCTCTGCTTATCATTTCTCCCACATTTACTTACATGAGTCATTTAATTTAGTTAATAATTTGTGATACTTACCTCAGCACTATAGGTTGATTTCACAGAAGGAGTGTCCTGGCAAGGAAGAATTGCTCTGCAGTGGATGGCCTTGGGGGGGCGGGGGGAGGGGAAGAAAGAGAAAGCTATTCCCATTTCTTATAAATCAAGTCATTAAGAAATCGTTAAAATTGCAGCACTGTCCTTAGACACATTCTTTTAAAAAGTATGTCTCACACTTGCTCAGATCTATTGAAGTAGCAAAAACAGACTTGTGGACAAAAAAGTTTGATTTTCCATTTTAATGTATGGTCAGTCGTCACATTTCAGTTGAAGCAGGAAGCAACCTTAAACATTGTTTCCTACTCTCTACTTAGAGTAACAGTAGTGCCCAGTGAGAAGCTGTTAGGGACCCTGAGAAAAAAAAGGCTCGTTGGTGAAATAAAATGGCAAACCATGCATTCTACATCCCTGTCTTAATGAGTCATTTGGAACATAGCCTCCTGAAGACTCTGAAAAGACCTAGAATAAAGAAACCTGTTTGAATTCTTACAATTGTTTTTGACGGGGAACTATTTTTCTCTGGTCAGTTATTAACATCTCATGGGACGTCTGTGTTCTGAGGAAAACAGCTTGGGGAATGTCGCTAGAGTCTTGACATTTCAATTTTGCAGCAAACTTGGAAAGTAAAAACGCAGATGAAAAGGAGAAAGAACAATCTTCCTCAATACCATCTAGACAGATTCATTCGCATGAGATGCAGTGTTTTTCTGCTTCCCCATCCATCTGGCACGAGTGCCAGTTCCATCAGGAAGAATGGCCAGAGTACCCATGATTTTGTACCCTGGCCGACAAACAACTCTGGACTGACTGCTGGTGAGCAAAGCAGCCCCAGCCTCCTTGAGACAGTCCCCTGAGCTTAAAGGAGCACGGACACTAACATCTCTGTCTGAACTTGTTACAGATCCTAGACATACTTGCTGCCACTGCACGCTCCTTACAACCCCCAAACTCTAGCCCTTTTCACTTCCTATCTAATAGATTCTCCAAGGACATGGGATCCTAAATGACTTCTACCTGGATTAAGTAAGACTAGAAGAACCACCGCCTCTAAGACCATGTCTTTGGAGTTCCTTAACGATCTCTAATTGGTGGCTCAGCAGCACCAAAGTGGTTTTGACAAGTGTCTCACTGGAAAAGCCCACACCCAGGCACACGTGCGGAGGGCAACCGTAGCAAACTTGTCGAACAAAATCACGTCCAGCTTCCCCATTAACCGCAGTCATTTCTTAATTTAACTGCAATCTCTTTCCTGTATTTCAAACACTGTTGCCAATATGAAGTGGAATACCATATTCAAAATTCACATTCTTGTGACTCTCAAATATTGCACATGTTGCCAACTTTAGATTATGGACATTCTAAAAGAAGTACTGACTGAAAATCAGATGTTTCTAAGAGAGCACACAACTTGTACACTTGTGCCTAGAAAGCTGTATCTCTTTCAGATTACTGAACTAAGGGTTTCCTGGATTAAAAAGGTATTCCAATTGCCAATAGAAAGTAAACATGTCTATTTTGTGTTCCACTATTGCTTCTTTTTTAACAGACTTGTATTCAAATTTGAGCCTAACATAGTATCTATCCCAGAGGAATACTGAGAGGATTAAGTATGCAAAGTACGTAACACAGTGCTAGAAAATACAGTGTTTAACAAAGTGAGTTCCTTTAATTGTAAATTATTTGATTACTAACAGAATTAGGTTTTTTTCTTTTTAGAAGATAGTTTGATATGTATTATCCTTGTGACAGATTGTGTGTAATTATAGGATTCTTTATTCTTAGTTTTTATTTTATTTATTTTTATTTTAATATAATTTATTGTCAAATTGGCTAACATACAGTGTGTAAGGTGTGCTCTTGGTTTTCGGGGTAGATTCTCTTGGTTTTTGGGGAATCCCAACAAATGCCCTCCTCAATGCCCATCACCCATTTTTCCCTCTCCCCAGCACCCCCCCATCAACCCTCAGTTTGTTCTCTGTATTTAAGGGTCTCTTATGGTTTGCCTAACCTCCCTCTCTGTTTGTAACTATTTTTTTCCCCCTTCCCTCCCCCCCATGGTCTTCTGTTAAGTTTCTCAAGATCGACATATGAGTGAAAACATATGATATCTGTCCTTCTCTGACTGATTTATTTCACTCAGTATAATACCTTCCAGTTCCATCCACATTCTTAGTTTTTAAAGAGAAATAGTTTAAGTCGTGTCATTTTAACAGTATTTTAATATATTTACAAAACATATACAGTTGTAAATGTGTAAGAAAGATCTGGAATAGATGCAAACCTAACTCAGTGGTGGTTACTTCTGGGCAATGATGTCTGCAGAAGACTGAAAAATCTGATCTTTCACTTTCCATTTATAATTAACATTTTTCATAACCAGTACATATCACTTTTGCCTTATTAATTTTTTCCTTTCTATTTTATTACCATTTCTTGAGTGCCCACTCAAGAATGCCAAGTTCTGGGGCACCTGGGTGGCGCAGTCGGTTAAGCGTCCGACTTCAGCCAGGTCACGATCTCGCGGTCCGTGATGAGTTCGAGCCCCGCGTCGGGCTCTGGGCTGATGGCTCAGAGCCTGGAGCCTGTTTCCGATTCTGTGTCTCCCTCTCTCTCTGCCCCTCCCCCGTTCATGCTCTGTCTCTCTCTGTCCCAAAAATAAATAAAAGTTTGAAAAAAAAAATTAAAAAAAAAAAAAAAAGAATGCCAAGTTCTATGCCAGGTGCTGGGGACAAAAATATAAATATGACCTAGATAGTCTACTTCAAAGGGACATGATTTCAAACTGAAGGGAGTTTCTTTTTAAAAGTAATATATGAATGCGTTAATAATGAGAGATATCAATGAAGATACATATTGTTGTTATAACATACATTAAAATGCTATCTTAGGTGAGACCCGAGACCACTGTCCACTTTGCTTCATTGAACTGAATGTGCTGGGAATTCTATGTATAATGAATCATTCCAGATCTCTTTTACCTGGCACTGACTAAAGAGATATGGGTGTTCCTTCCCAGAAGTTTGTTCAGGAGTGAGCCACTGAAGAGCAGAAGACTTTGGAGATGTCTCAAAAGAAATTTCTATAACGACTTCTTGATTTCTGTATGCAACAAACAAATATATTAGTAGCATATAATTCAATCTAACTAAAGTTTGCGTTCATAATACACAGAGTATATACTATAAATAATATTTTACAAGGTCTCGTGACTGATGGAGCGTAGCTCTAGAATGCTGCCTCCTAAGTAGGTCAAGTTTGCCTCTCACGTTCTTACCTGAATGCCAGCTTCCGGGTCCTTTTCACTCCACCATGCTAACTGCTTACGAAGATGTAACAGGAACAGGAACTAATATTCGTGGAGTACATTACTGATTGTCACACACTTGCGCTTGTGGTATCATGTAATCTTTTATGATAATGGGAAAGTGGAAGAAATAATTTTGGAACCGTGACTACTCCAGCAGTGGATGCCACAGCACGACACAGAGTTGTACTGGCCTGCAAACTTACCGGACAGGTCGACACTAAGAAGCATTTAGAAACTTGTAGTCAGGGGCGCCTGGGTGGCGCAGTCGGTTAAGCGTCCGACTTCAGCCAGGTCACGATCTCGCGGTCTGTGAGTTCGAGCCCCGCGTCGGGCTCTGGGCTGATGGCTCAGAGCCTGGAGCCTGTTTCTGATTCTGTGTCTCCCTCTCTCTCTGCCCCTCCCCTGTTCATGCTCTGTCTCTCTCTGTCCCAAAAATAAATAAACGTTGAAAAAAAAAAAAAGAAACTTGTAGTCATTTTTACATCTACTGAATCTAGTAATCAAAAATGTGTGCTTGCTTCTAATCTCTTGCTTCTAATGCAATTCATTTTTATTGCATTTTATAAAAGAATCAGCCTGTGACAGATTGGAAATACCAAGAACTGGCCCTTTACCTCAGACAGTTTGAGCAGCACTCATAATGAGGAAATAGCAAGAGTTGTGGAGACTGGCAGCCATGCCTGTGAATCCTGAATCTACAACCTACTGGTTCAGGGAACTTGGGCAAGTTATTCAACCACCCCCTGCCATAGTTCTTTATCTGCAGAAAGAGGTCAATGATATCTACCTGACAAGTTACATGTGGTTGTTTCTTTTTCTTAAACAGGAAGAGGAGGCATGAAAATACTGGCCACTGGAAGGTGAGGGTAGATCATTCTTGTTTTAGGCCAATGGTTTTCCACCCTTTCTCCCCTTCCCAATTTACCAAGGAGTGGGATACACCCCTGATATGACAACTGTGGCTGCCACTTTCTTGAATAAGTTATTTTATTTCTCTGAGGTTCCCTTTCCTCATTTGTAAAATGGAAATCACACCACAACGGTTATTGTAAGGATTAGATAAATTATGTAAATTCGGTAAGTTAGATAAATGTATTTAAAGCATTATCTCAAGATTGGTATACAGAAATGGTTCTATGTTTGTCATTGCCATTATTCCACTAATAAAAGTGGCTGGCCTCTGGGGAAAAGGTGAAAAATGTGCAGCTTGTAAAAGTTTCCCAGGTGATCCTGAAATGCCTCCTTAAGATGGCATGCTCCCATCATCACTCTAGGTATTAGTAAAATGATCAGTAAAGAAGTAACAGTTAGCAAATCTCCTATTCTTCAGGATTTTGTACAATGAATTTCTTTTTTTTTTAATTTTTTTTTTCAACGTTTATTTATTTTTGGGACAGAGAGAGACAGAGCATGAACGGGGGAGGGGCAGAGAGAGAGGGAGACACAGAATCGGAAACAGGCTCCAGGCTCTGAGCCATCAGCCCAGAGCCTGACGCGGGGCTCGAACTCCCGGACCTGGCTGAAGTCAGACGCTTAACCGACTGCGCCACCCAGGCACCCCTGTACAATGAATTTCTTTAGTATCTTAAGAACATATAACTTTTACCATAAACTTCAATCTGAGGAGATCAGTAAGAGCACCAGTTACTACCTACAGTCAAACTAGAAATAGGAAAGGAAAATTGTTTACATTAAAAATACTTTTTCTCTATTATTTAGCTATGTAAAAGAGAAAGATAATAACATTCATACTTGCTCAGAGCAATAGGAAGAGAGATTTCCATTGGTGATCCTCTGTAACTTTGTCTTTCTCCAAGAGCATATTTAACGTCTTGTCCATTGATGACCACTTTTTCTATTGTGAGGTCCTTTGTATCCAAAATCTAGAATTAAATTAGCGTTTTTAAGTGATAAGAAAATTGTTTTATATGCACCAGAGAAAACTAATATTAGTTATGGGTTAACTATAATGATTACAGAGTAGAACTAGTTGCTCATAGAGAGTAAAATACAGAGTGAAATTACAAGAATTAAAGAAGTCAAAAGTTAGTGTAGGTCCTGTCTGTTGGGGCTCTAAGCTTCCTGAAAAATTTTTGGTTCTAAAGTTTGCATATATATCATTAGGTAATTCCGGGATAGTCCCACAAATTTGAGGTTTTAAGTGGAAGTCAAATCTAATTTAAAATGCCTTTGTTCCTATCTCCTAAAACTTAACTTTCCTGTTATGAAAAACATTCACCTCGAACTTAAAAGTTTCTTTCATCACCACTCCTTGATGTATCTCACCATGTATTTCTTCCTGAAATTCCAACTCCTATGTACTTGCATCTATCCCAAAATTAAAAGAAACCCTGGTACTTGCTGGGCAAATACGCAGGCTGTATACTTGCCATTATGTACCTTGAAAAAGCCCAACCTGGGCGGCAGGGGGGGCAGCTCCTACCACATGACCTACCGAGGACTGGGAGAGGGTGTCTACTTGCCGTGGCCCATCAAGGACAACTGCATGGGGCAGGAAAGGAGTGGCAGCAGGTGTCTGAGTGCTTTCCATCCCCATAATCCTCCATCCGAGCCCTAGAGACCATACCTTTCATCATCTCTCTCTTGCTCTAGAATCTTCAACCTTCCTATGCCACAAGACTGTTTCCAAACAACCTGAACAAGTCTCCCAATGTTACTTGTTAAACTTCACTTGATCAATCTGCCCTGATACCTATTCATTTGTCTCCTTCCTTTCTTTTTTTAAAGTTTATTTATTTTGAGAGAAAGAGAGATCGGCAAAGAGCATGCACACCCACAGGCGAGAGCCTGAGCAGGGGAAGACAGAGAGAGAGAGACAGAATCCTAAGCAGGCTCCGCGTTGTCAGCACACAGCCTGACATGGGGCTCAAACTCACAGACCCTGAGATCATGACCTGAGCTGAAATCGTGAGTTGGACACAACCTACCGAGCCACCCAGGCACCCCTGTCTCCTTCCATTCTTAAACTCTGTGGGCAACCTATGGCTGCTATTTCCTCTTCCTCATCAATCTCTCCTCCTTTTTTCCTTTCTCCCTCTTCAGTCTGGCTTCTCCATCCTCTGCTACTGAGAGGGCAGGACACTCCTCCTGATCGAGGGGTCTTTTCTGCTCTGTAATCTGGACCCCCATCCACTCAAAGCCCTTATGGGCCACCTCATCTGTCTGATGTCCTTTCCTTGGCTTCTTTGAGTTTAAACATGAATGGTTTTCCTCCTTGTCTAATGCCATTTCCTCCACCTCCTTTCTAGCTCCTAAAAATGGATATGTCCCAATGTTCTAGCTTTGATCCCTAGATTTTCTTACCATATTCGTCACTCTCTCATTCTCACTCATCCCGTGTCATCAACCAATACCTCTGTGCTGATGACTACAGTCTATTTCTACAGTTGTTACCTCTTCCCCAGGACTGCTGCTCGGTTTCTTAGTTGCCTGCTTGACATTTCCATGGGAAATATTGCCTCATATTCAGTGGGCTTCTCAAAATTCCAAAAATGAAGCTACCTGGATGTCCCTGAAATCAGTTCTCTCCCTTTATTTCTGTTCTGTTAACAGAATCCTCAAGGTACCTAAGGTTTGAGACATTCAAATAATCCACAATTGATCCCACTTCCCAATCCCCCATAGCCAATTAACAAATTTTTCTTTCATGCCGTCCTCATACTTTCTTCTCTGTCCTTCTACCACCACTGTAGACCAGACCCTGCCTTAGAACCACCTGCGGTCTGATCTCCCTACCTCTGGCATCTTTTTACTGAAATCTGGCTGCAGTAGTAGCAGGGGGAGTTAGAGGACCAGCTGCTTCGCTTTCAAGTTGGTTAACTGAACTATAAACTCAGGAAAAGTCACAAGGGCAGTCGTTAATTTGACTCCTACCTCTCTAGAGTCAATGATACTTGGTTGGAAAAAAATCTCCATTCTGGTTTGATCTTTTTTTAAAGCAGCCATATTTGTTAGGGGAGCCACCTGTTTTCCTGCTAATAGGTAATTATTCCTTTTGGGTTACTTTCTTCTGGGGGCACCTCAACCATCGCTCTTACTCTAAATTAGTAGAACTGACTTATCTTCTTGCACTTGCATATTCAGAATATTTGGTTTTATTAGATTTATATCTTATTGAGAATGAGAGGGTTACTCCTTTGTGCCTTCCTATTCCAGTACCCATTTCTGGCTATCTGATTTATTTTAAAAACTTAATTTGAATATCTATGTATATAACTACTCATGTTTACACGACTTTCATAACCAAAAGGATGACTCAACTGGCTCATTTCCCAGAGGAACATATTCTATTGTCTGTATCGCCTAAACTTTTCAAATCTATTCAGAATCAGAGAGTCAGATTACTGTTATGACTATTTTTTTAATCTTTTTCATATCCTCTGAACTTAATACAGTAGTTGGTCCAAATCTCTCCTATAGCATTTATTGTACCATATTATATTGCTATGTTTTCTCTACTAGCTTGAGGGTTCTTAAAAAGACAGAAACCTTCTTAGGTTTGCATTCCCAGAGTTCAGCACAGTACCTGAAAAGTAGTAGGTATCAGTTGATATCAGCATGAAGCAAGTGCTGAGCCAAGAGACAACAGAAAACGCAGCGGTTAAGCTATCTATCTCAAGTCTTAACCTCAGCTATCATTCTCAAATTAAGAAATTCCCCTTCAAATTTCACTAGTAAACGTTATTAAACAATTGATCAAAAATAGTAATAGGGAAAAAAAGGAAACTGGATAGTTGAAAAGCTGGAAATAGTACTTTTCAATAAAGTCTTACTGAACACCAACTGTGTATAAGACCAAGATACCCACATAGAGTTGTAAGAAACAGACCTACTAATGGTAGGAAGTTACTAGGAAGTTACTAATTTACTATATCTCACAGTATCCTCTTTGAATAACACCCCGAAAACCAGCTGGCTAGATGCCATGGAATATATAACCAATTCCCTTTTGCACAGGCTGCTGGGAAGCTCCATGTTAAACCTCGCAACCCACTTCTCTTTTTTTAGGACTTTGTGCCATACATTTGGTTTCCCTACCCTTATTCTCTCTTCCTCCAAATTCTTTAAAAAAAATTTTTTTTAATGTTTGTTTATTTGAGAGAGAGAGACAGAGCGTGAGTGGGGAAGGGGCAGAGAGAGAGGGAGACACAGAATCCAAAGCAGGCTTCAGGCTCTGAGCTGTCAGCACACAGCCCGATGGGGGGGCCCAAAACTACAAACCGCGAGATCATGACCTGAGCTGAAGTCTCATGCTTAACTAACTGAGCCACCCATGTGCCCCTCTCTTCCTCCAAATTCTTAAAGTATTTTTAATCTTATAATATTGTATATGTTTTTTTAAAGCAAGCTCAAATTCTTTCTTCAACAAAGCATGGCTCTAAATTAAAAAGCTTTATGGGGCACCTGGGTGGCTCAGTTGGTTAAGCACCGGACTTTGGCTCAGGTCATGATCTCATAGTTTGTGGATTTGAGCCCCGCAGCAGGCTCTCTGCTAACAGTTCAGAGGCTGCTTTGGATTCTGTGTCTCTCTCTCTCTCTCTTCCCTTCCCCTGCTCACGCACATGTTCTTTCTCTCTCTCAAAAATGAATAAACATGAAAAAAATTAAGTTAAAAAGCTTTATGCCTCAGTATTATGTCTCTACATTTTCTATTTGTTACTTGCAGGATGCTATAACGAAAAAAGCATGGGGTTATTGTTAAAATCAAAACTAAAACAACACCTTGATTTGATTCCCAGCTCAGCTATTTACTTAGTGAAGACAGGAGGGTTTGCAGTCAGAAAGATCTGTGTTCACATCCTGGCTTCTGCAACTTACTAGTGAATGATCTTGGTCAAGACATTAAAAACTCTTTGAGCCATCAACTGACAGAACACCTAAAAAAATTGAAAATTTTAATACAAGAAACAAATGCTTGGGAGTTATCACAAATGAGTATTACACTTCAGTGCAAATAACCCAAAACTTCAGAAGAACTTTCAGAAAAGCTGGGATTTAGTCCTAGCGGGGTTCCTTCAACATTCCCAGCATCAAGGACTCCGAGAATGAAGTGAGAAAGGACACTTGATGTCCTCACCCAGCACTGCCACTGGGTCCTCTCTATTGGTGGTGGTGAGGCTGAGGTCCTCTCACCTTCAAGATACACTTAGCACATTTTTAGTGCAGCCCATGTAAACTTTAGGCACTGCTTTCTAATTGAATTCATCCATTAGTTCATCAAACTAACAACACGTCCTCTACCTGCCAGGTGCTATACTAAGAACCTGAGATACAAAGAGCCATGAAACACAGAACTACCTTCAAGAGCCTGTAATCTAGCGGAGGAAAGATGCTAATGTTGAATAAATAAAACCAAACTCTTGGCCTCAAGTTGTTGTGATAAATAAGCAAATTACATACAGATGCCACTGTATACAACTAGACTTCCTTGCATAAAATCTAACATTATAATTCTCGGCTCTAATTTACTAAACAGACATGCCAGCCAGACATCCTGATTTAAAAACCTTACTTCTCTCAAGATTTGGGGAATGAAGAAAACAATGGGCAAGTTTTTAGATTGGAACACTGAATGTACATTCTTTTCCAAATTGAAGCATCCTGTCTTGTGCTTCCTCAAGGATCAGAGTTCAGTCTTTATTTTTACAAAACAGGTGAGAGTGCAAGGTCGTATTAAGCAGTGATAAACTATCAAAATCTACTTTCTTTTAATAAAAAGAGAGATTGCATTGAAGTGGCCAATCCTACCAGGGCAAAGCTGCCTGCAATAAAAGATAGCATGGTACTTCAGGCAGAACAAAGTACAACCTACAAGGAAATAGATATCTTCTTGCCTGTGATATTAATTTTCTTCCTTGTAGTATTTTTGGTGACTAAATATCAATATATAGAGGAGTCCACCTACTTTTCAAATCAGAATTAGTCTAGCAAGATGGTAAAGGGCAAAGAGTAGGTTACCTGCTACATTAGTTCATATTAATAAACTCAAAACACAGGCCTATTACACAAACAGGAGTCATGAGAACCACCAATTCTTATCTAAACTTATAATTATACCCAACTAATTGGCCCCACTAATTTCCCACCATCAAGCCTACAACGTATGGTGATCAGGTTGCTTAATGCTGTGCTTTAGTAGATGCCACAATACTCTATGCAAAATACACTGGGCCTGGCATTTTAAACCCTTGTCCCTCTTATTTCTTTTTTTTTTAAATTTTTTTTTTCAACGTTTATTTATTTTTGGGACAGAGAGAGACAGAGCATGAATGGGGGAGGGTCAGAGAGAGAGGGAGACACAGAATCGGAAACAGGCTCCAGGTTCTGAGCCATCAGCCCAGAGCCTGACGCGGGGCTCGAACTCACAGACCGCGAGATCGTGACCTGGCTGAAGTCGGACGCTTAACCAACTGCGCCACCCAGGCGCCCCTGTCCCTCTTATTTCTAAAATGCTCACCTATGAAATTCTTCAGGTGGAAGGTACAATCCAAATACTATCACTTTGAGTAAGAACACTGAAAACAAGTTATGTTGTACACATAAAATAATTTAATCATGCTCCATAAATCTAAACAAACTTTTCATCACTCAAGTGGCTAGCGATCTTGTGAAAGTACATTACTTTCTAAGAAGCGCAATAATTACTCGCTCCTTGGAACCAACTATATAATACACTGCATTGAGATACGCTTGGAAAGCCTGAATGGCCCAACGGTCCTTAAATTATTTGAAGAGAAGGGCAATAAGAATCAAAGGTAGAAGGACCATGACCCCGGAGAAAAAGAGCTGCATCTAGAGTTAGCAGAGACTGGAAATACCAAAGCAGTAGGGAAAGACGGGTCTGGAGCTGGAAATCCTAAGGGATTTGAGAAACACTGGTAGGGAGGCTGAGGAAAGACTACGATAGGTCGATGGGTCCCGTCCTGCAGACGTGCAGGTTGAAATAAGGTGCCTGGGAGCAAAGGATCAGCATCCGCAGGACATTGGGTGTGAGACCTAGATGAGACTGTGGACTGAGGAAGGTGCGCTGGGGGACTGGAAGAAATCTGGGGCCCGAGGAGGGAGTTCTGGGCTGCAGGCCGAGGAAATGGGGAGGCCACAAGGGGGTTAGCGCCAGAAACTAGGATTACAGGGGAGGGAGGGTTCGTGCTAAAATGAAGCCTGAGCGCTGGGTGAGGAGCAGGGCGTGGATGGGGCGCTAGGATGTGCCCAGGGACTGGGAAGAGGAGTCTGGGGAGAGAGGCGCAGGAAGAGACACTTAGGTATATTCAGGGGCTGACGGAGGGATGCAGAGACATAAGTGGGTTTGGGAGGAGGAGATATAGGGTGAGTGGGGGCTGAAGAAGGGGAGGCTGAGAAATGAGTGAGGGCTGAAGGGGAGGTGTGGAATATGAGTTGAGGGCTGCAGACGGACCGAGGTGCGGGGCTGGGAAGGGGCGGCAGCCGGGAAAGGGACGCGACGCGGGCGGCCGGAGAGAGGCGGACACTGGGCGCTCGTCCCACCGTACCAGGCTGCGCAGATGGTCCTCCTGAGACTGCACCGTGAGCGCGGCGGTGCCGGTCAACACCCGGCGGGTAAAGTCGACGCTGCAGCGTAGGTGCAGGTGCTTGGTCCGGCAGACCGAAGCCGGAGAGGCCAAGGAGCACGTATCCACTACCTCGGGCATGGCTCTGGGGAGTCCCTCCGCACGCCGATCTGCACCCCAAAACCCAGCTGCCAGACTACTCGACTGAGTGAGAGGAGGGAGGGAGGTAAAGAAGAGCTGAAGGACTCGTGGCGCCCGCCGGGAAGGGAAGTTTCTCAAAGTGAGAGAAGAGTAGGTTGCCCCGTGGCTGGAACTACAAGTTCCGTGATGCAGAGCGAGGAGGCGTGCGCTATGCTCCCTGGGAGTGTGTGGGGGGGGGGGGGGTGCTGAAAGGACTGGGGACATTCCTGAAAGGAGAGGAGGAGGAAGAGGAGGGGAGTGGGAGCAGCCGGTGGAGGGGTGGGCCGACGGAAATGATCCCAAGTGTAACGGGGAGATCAAGTGAATGCTTCCATTTTAGTTTCGTCCAACTTCGGTAGAAATTGCAATGGCAATTGAAGAGTGTCAGACCTATTAGTAGTAGCGGGCAGTAAAGACAGGGCAGGGTCAGAAGCAATAAGAGGCCTACTAGAAGGCCTGCCTTCGTGCAGTTCCTCGTTAGTATAGTGGTGAGTATCCCCGCCTGTCACGCGGGAGACCGGGGTTCGATTCCCCGACGGGGAGGCACAAGGAGGTTTTTACGTTTTCTTTTATTCCCTTTACACAACTGTGATAAAAGTGCACCTTCAAATATTTTAAAAGTTAGTACGGAAGAAATAACCAATGTCGAATTACCTGTAAGCGTTACTTTTTAAGAGTTGTTTGGTTGCTGGCTTGCCGTGTCGGCAACCCAATACACGTGAGCTAAATATTGCATCAGTTCAACAGGATTTTCTTTAGTGCTTAGGTCCATTTCCAAGCCCTGGAGAGCAAAAACAGAATAAGCCAATATTCCCGTTTTAGAAATTTAGGAAGGTCATTTCAATATACTGTAATGAGAGAATTCTGTGATGTTGAGTATGTGCTGGCCACAAGATTGGAATTTGGAGCTGGGACATCTAGCTCGGCTCTGGGGCTCTTCCAGAAGGTGAGGAAAGATTGAAGGATGATTTCCTTTGGGATGGGACCTCAGAGTTGAAGCTGGAAAAACGGGGAGAGGACAGGATTCAGAGTCCTTTAAATAGCTGGTTCTTTAATCCTGAATTCATGGAGCGGGGTGGGGGTGGGGGGCTGGGGTGGGGGAGGCGGGGCATTGAAGAATTTTAAACAAGTGAGGGACATGGTCAGATTCACGTCATGGAGAGAACGCTGGTGGTTATTCAGAGAATGGCTATGAGTTATCAAAAACAGAGGCAGGTGAGTTAGGAAACTATTAGAATAGTCCAGGAAGAGGATGCAGGGGGCCTAACAAAAGAGAATAAGTAAAGATGGAAAAGAAGGAATACTTAAGAGATAAGCGGATTCACAGACTAAGAAGCAGCCTAAAGTGTTTCTCAGATTTTTGGCTTCAGTGTGTGAGCAATCATTCAGGTGAGCAACCATATTAAGAGGACAGATTTAGGCGGGATGATCTAATTTTAATTTTGGACACTCAGAGTTTTAGAATGTATAGGAGTCAAAGTGGAGATGTCTGTGAATCACTTGGATATTTAAATCCATAGATCTGGGGAAGTTTATAGCAGATATCAGAACATCCGGGAATGTGGCAGGTGAAGCTCTGGCAGTGAATGAGCTCAGTCCAAGTAGAGTGTGTAAAGGGAACAGCAGTGAAAACAGGTTGAAAGCTGGGAGAACAGCAGGTTTTAACAAAAAAACGCTAAAGGAAGGAGGGAATCCTTTCATAATGTATGCATATATCAAATCACCACAATGTACACTTTTTTTTTTTTTCAACGTTTATTTATTTTTGGGACAGAGAGAGACAGAGCATGAACGGGGGAAGGGCAGAGAGAGAGGGAGACACAGAATCGGAAACAGGCTCCAGGCTCCAGGCTCCGAGCCATCAGCCCAGAGCCTGACGCGGGGCTCGAACTCACGGACCGCGAGATTGTGACCTGGCTGAAGTCGGACGCTTAACCGACTGCGCCACCCAGGCGCCCCCACAATGTACACTTTAAATATATTACAGTTTTATTTGTCAATTATATCTCAATAAAGCTGAAATTTTAAAAAAGGGTCAAGGACAGTAAGAACTCAGGAAACAAACTAGGAAGAGCCAACCAGCAATGTCAAATGCAGCCTGGAGGGCCATTAAAATAAAAAATAAAAAGCCTCCTTTGGATTCAGCAATGGGGTGGAAGTAGGCAGGATGGTGGTTTTATTGAGGTTTGTAATTTCGTGGAAGGTGGATGCCGGAGAGCAATAGGTTGAGCAATAAAAGAGAACCGGGAGATAGAACATGTCAAGACGTTTGGCCAAGTTGAGAAAGGAAGACAAAAGAGGAATGGAGAAGAATGTGGCATTGAGAGCGTGTTTTATTTTTTTAGGGAAAGAGATTCCTTAACATGCTTAGATATAGATGTGAACGGGTTTCTAGAGAAGAAGAAATTGAAGATTTAAAAAGTGTGGGAGGTTGTGGCTTAAGCAAGTCACACCACCAAGTGTGGTTGTTGTTGGCTTAAGCAAGCCAAAGGAAAACAAAATAAAATAAAAACATCCAAAACTATGAAATCCAATATTTTACACGTGCAAAAGTCTGAATTTCATAGGACCTAAGAATCCGTGACATAGTTGACATTTGCACACATTTTTTGAGATTTGCATTTTTTGACATTTGCATACATTTGAAGATCAAATGATCTTCCTCATGGAGAAAGGATAGTTTGTTTTAATAAAAGAATGTCAATATCATCATCTTCTATTATCAATTACCAAGAGCCCACAGGGTTTATGCCAATGTGTGCAAAAAGAGGGAGTCACAGGCAACCACAAATGAATTCCTCAAATTGATTAATAGATTAGTCAAAAGATAGATATTCAGTCGCAATTACCTTCTAAGATACCACTGACCCCAAATACAGTGTCCAAAATTAGCAATTCACAAACAATAGAAGTTTTCTTCATATCCAGTGGTGGATTGGGAAGGTTTAAAAACATGAAGCTTGGGCCACGTGGGTGGCTCAGTCAGTTATGCATCCAGCTTTAGCTCAGGTCACGATCTCATGGTTCATGGGTTTCGGCCCTGCGTTGGGCTCTGTGCCGACAGCTCAGAGCCTGGAGCCTGCTTTGGATTCTGTGTCTCCTTCTCTTTCTGCCCCTACCCCACTCACGCTCTCTCTCTCTCTCTCTCAAAAATAAATAAACATTAAAAAAATAAAAACATGAACTTTTCCATTGCTTCTATAAAAGAATGATAACAATAAGAATGATATACAAAAGGAGACTTTATTAAGGATGAAATGTAAAATTTTATTAAAAGAAGTAGTAAATATATTTACAGAGCCATTTGAACAGGGAGTATTTTAGCTCTACTGCTCACCTGGAAAAATTACTTAATCCCTAGAATCCTCAATCCTTTCGGGAAAATTGAGATACCTGTGCCTCATGGGGTTGTTGGAAGGATGAAATGAAATAATGCATGTGAAGTGCTAAGCATTGTACTTGGCATAGTGATCATTTGTTACATGTTTGCTGCTATTATTTTTAGTGGTTTTTATTTTGTCCATTTTGGTCATGTTAATATGTGTTTTTCCTTATTTTGTTAGCAAGAGTTTTTAGGAAGACCTGGAAAATGAGAAGCAACCAAGACATGGGAAATCAGCAGATAGTGCTAAAAGAGACCTCTAAAGAGAGTTCCCAACATTAGTGATGATCACCTGTTTTTGAAATATATTTACATTTAGGAAATTTGGGAAATCGCAATAGGTGTATTAACACATGACTTCCTATTTCCATCACGTCGAGCTCTTCAGGGTCACCTTCACACGCCAAACTTCAGCCAAGCTCAGAGTAGCTTGTGCAAGAAAGATCTCAGCTCTCTGGAGCTCTTCCTTAAGACTTAACCTCCACCCAGTCCCCAGGGCTCCTAGAAAGAGTTCTCTCCCAGGAGCTCTCTCCCGTCCCTCTCGTCTGGACAGGAGTCTAGCAGAATCTCTTTTCCTGACAGAACAGAAGTGTACGTGACGCCCTTCCTGTTCTCCTTCCAATGGGTGAGAAAGTGGAAGAAATTATTTTAGCTACTTTTTTTTTTCATGTTTAGTTCACAAAATGGTTGAGGCAGCCCTGACCCATTTCTGCATTTTTCTATGAAATCTGTTTTTGTGTGTTCAAGAATTTTATACTTAATATTCACATCTCTAGTCTGGTCATGCCAAGAAAAGGTGAGGGCAGCTGGGGAGGCCAGAAATGAAGGGAGCACAAGACAAAGTTCTTCCCAGTTAGTAAAATAGCATAAGCGACCCTCTCCACCTGCCCTGACTCCTTCTACCTCCTCTCTCCCCCTCCCCGGCCCCTATCCCTGGTTGAAAGCAGGCTGGGTCTGGAGAGCCTCTCACACAGATTTGCCATTTGCTTCTCTGTTTGTGCCCACAGGAGGGACTGGCCAGAACAGGATAGATTGTCAAGCTGTGCTGGGTGGGACTGCTGGTCACATGACCTTCTCTGTTTCCCCCACACCAAGTAGGGTTCCAAGACCAGTAGTATCAGTGTCTCTTAAAAGCCTCACCAGAAATACAGATCTCAGGCCCTGGCCCTAGCTTGCTGGCTCAGAATCTGCATCTTAATAAGATACTCCCAGGGATCACTATGAATATTAAATTAAACCACTGCCTTAGAGACTCAAAGGATACTTTTGGGATTGGAGGAAATTCAGTTCAAGAGTTATCAAACATATCAGAACTCCTTCTCTTGGAGTCCTGGCCCTGGATCCTCAAATCGGTACTCCTCTAATACTCTAATGTCATCCCCAATACAGCATAAATATCAGTTTATTTGTCCTTTTCCCCCACTCGATGGAGTGTCCTGAATTTCCAGGTGGTATATTTTCCATCTCTGAGCATGTTTGTTGGATGGATGAATAAACGTACAAATGAATGAGGCTTTCATATGAGGTTCCAGGGATACTTTTATTCAGTGCTTTACTCTTTGTTGGCTTTGAAGCAAAGAAAAAGCTGCTTCTTGAAATCTTTCTTGTCCTCTGATGTCACCAGGCAATATGTTTGCTTGCAACAGAAAATGCACTTACTGTCCTCTTGTAAATGGTAAACCCTTTACAAACATTTTCATTGAACCATAGTATCTACTCATAAAAGTGCACATATCATAAGTGCATAGCTCACTGAGCTTTATAAACTGAACACACACCAGTGCAATCAGTACCCAGATTAGATACAGAGCATCACCACCACCCCACTAGATGGCCCCCTCAAATTCTCTCCTATTCTTTATAAGCCTCGCTCCCTGGAGGTAATCACTGCTTGATTGCTAACAACATATTATTTCTACCTGTTTTGTTATTTATATTTCCTTTACTTAAAAAGAAATGTACAGTAGGTACTCTCATGCCTGGATTCTTTAGCTCTTATATTTGTAAGATTCTTCCATATTGTTATGTATAGTTCTGGGTTATGTGTCCTCATTGCTGTGTAGTGTTACATGTGTGGGTAGACCACGATATATTTATCTGTCCTAGTGTGGATGGACATTAGGATAATTTTCAGTTCTGCATTACTGTGAATGGTGCTGCTATAGCACATTCCAGAACATGTCTTTTGGTGGACATATTGCAGCCAGGTTTGGATGTGCTGCTTTGACCCATGCCAGGTCCCATTCCTTTGAGACCTCTGCAATAAGCCAAAACTCATTCATTGCAGCAACCCAGGCTCTCTCATTATGGACTCAAACCCAACAAGCTCCCAGCTGGAGTAGGGAAAGGTGGATCAAGCAGGAAGGGAGGCTGTTTTCAAGTTACGAGAAAAAAATTTTCTTCACAGGGACGCCTGGGTGGCTTAGTCAGTTAAGCTGGCTCTTGGTTTCAGCTCTGGTCATGATCTCACGGTTCTTGGGTTCAAGCCCCGCATGAGTTCAAGCCTCACATGAGTTTAAGCCTCACATGAGTTCAAGCCCTGCACGGGGCTCTGCACTGATAGCACAGAGCCTGCTTGGGATTGTCTCTCCCTCTCTCTCTGCCTCTCCCCAGTGTGTGCTCTTGCTCGCTCTCTCCCCCTCTCAAAAATAAATAAATAAACTTAAAAAAATTCTTCCCAAATGCTGATCTAAATCATACTTTATTTTCTTCTCAGTCCCTACTGTTTCTTTTCTAGGTGCACCTGATTGCAAGATTCAGCCTCACTGGGGTTTTTTCTGACTCAGAGATTCCGGCTCTACTTACATTTTTCCTGCTAAGTAGCCAGTGGTATTTCATCAAAGTAGGTACTTACACCTTTTGTTCTGATGGCTTAAAGCATGTGTGGGGTTTGATTTCAAAACAGTATTTCAAAAACAGTATTTCTGTCTCAGGTTGGTTGGCGTTGAGCCCAGTTTCTCTTGTTTGCCTGCAGAGCAGGGGTGATTGCTATTTGCTTGTAAAATACGTTTGCAGCAAAGACCTACCTAAAAGTCTTTCCTTCTAAACATTCTTCTCCTTTACAAATTTGTGTTTGAAGAACTAACTAGTATTTTGTCATTTCTTATAAAAGGCCTCTTGTGCTTTGTATTTGGAATTGAGCAAACCCAAGTAAGAGGCTCATATAGTTGACTTCTCATGTTCTCCGGCAGGTGTGTGCCTTAGTACTTCTCCAGCTGAGCCATGCACGTCCCCTCACCTCCCCCCACCCTGCTTTCCACTTCCCTTCCAAGTGCTGCCTCCTCCGGGCATCCAACACAGACCCTTCTCCAGACAGACTCTTCTCTTTCCCAGGGGTGCACCCCACTGTTCTCCCCCAGGCCAAGGTGCTGGACTGATTCCCTGCTCACTCCTCTCTCCCCTGTTTGCTGGCCCCCTTCTCCAGAAATATCTTCCCAATGTATTGTCCTTCCCTTGTTGGTCCTGAAGTTTTCTGAATAGGAACTTTATACACACACACACACACACACACACACACACACACACAGAGTTAACCCTCATTATTTGCAGATTTCATATTTGTGAGTTCATCCACTCACTAAAATTTAGTTGTTACCCCAAATCAATACTTGAAGCCCTTTCATGGTCCTTTGTGGACACATGCAGAGCAGGGAAAAAATTGAGTTGCCTGAGGCTCACATTCTCAGCTGAAGCTGAACAAGGCAAAGCTGAGCCTTCTTGTTTCTGCCTACAACTTACACTGTAAACAAGTGTCCTTTTTGTGGTGTTTAGTGTCATGTTTTTCACATTTTTGTGCTTTTGGGGGGGGTCATTTCACTGTTCTAAATGTCCTCCAAGCAAATGCTGAAGTGCTGTCTTGTTTTCCTAAGCACAGGAAGGCTATGATATGCCCCATGGAGAACATACATGTGTTAGAGAAGCTTCGTTCAGGCCTGACTCACATTGCTGGGGGCTATGAGTTTGATGTTAATGAATCAACCCTGTATTAGATAAGGTGTCTTTGGACAGAAGCACACATAAAACAAGGTTATGTATTAAGGCGCTCCTGGGTAGCTCAGTCAGTTAAGCGTCCAACTTCAGCTCACGTCATGATCCCATGGTTCATGGGTTTGAGCCCCGTGTCGGGCTCTGTGCTGACAGCTCAGAGCCTGGAGCCTGCTTCAGATCCTGTGTCTCCCTCTCTCTCTCTGCCCCTCCCCTACTTGCACTCTCCCCCCGTCCCTCTCTCTCTCAAAAATAAACATTAAAAAAAATTAAAACAAGTTATGTATTGATTGAAAAATGCCACCAAAAGTTCACAGAACCCCACTGTGTTTCCCCTGGGAGCAGTGGTTCAGGTTTCACTAATTCAGTGCTCACTGCA
This sequence comes from Herpailurus yagouaroundi, assembly GCF_014898765.1. NCBI lineage: Eukaryota > Metazoa > Chordata > Mammalia > Carnivora > Felidae > Herpailurus > Herpailurus yagouaroundi. Next base: position 24,977,222 of record NW_024412413.1, on the reverse strand, counting down.
ACTTTATATAGAGCACAACCACAGCAAGTAAGGAGAGTCAACTGTACATATTCTTGCCCTTCCAGTCAGTTCACATTTGTTTCTTTCAACCTCTCTCTGTTCCCAAAGCAGTTAAGGTGGCAAGCTTTCCCTGGGGATACCTTACTCTCTCAGAGCACCCAGCTCAGTACAATGTGGTAGGTGGGTCCTCAGTAGATGGGAAAGGAATCCAAGAAGGAGGGGAGGGAGGATGGGACAAAGGAAGGAGGGGTGGGGGTGGGGGGGGGGGGGAAGAACAGTGGAAGCTGAGATTATTGCTTGTCAAAGAGAGCTTGGATTCCCGGAATTTCACAGTCCTCAAATGCTTCCTCTTTATTTCCGAGAGGAATCATTGAACTAGAATAACATAAAATTAGAAATTGAGTGCTATTTTGTGATAGCTTTGGCTTTTATTTCTGCTCTTTAAGGAATCACACAGAGCAAATCTTCCAGATTCTTTGGAATTTTAAAAAAATGTTTCCTTTTCCTCCTTCTACCCACTCTTCACCCGTTGTTGTTCACTTGGAGCAGGAAAGCCCTATAATTCCCCAACTCTAGGCCAAAGGAACTGTACTCAAGGCAGGCTTAAATACAACTCTGAGATATTACCAGACACCTTTCATGGGTAGCAAGCAGCATGGATATTGGCTTGTCCTTGGGAAGTTCATTACCTTATTGGGCAAATGAAGACCATAAAATGAAACCGCTAGAGAACAGAGTGGGTGACTGAATAATTAAAGGGTATTCAGGTGGACCAGTCCACAAATGCTGTAGGAGTTCAGTGGAGAGGTCTGTGGGCATCTTTCTGGAAGCAGTGAGGCATGCATGGAAACATAAAGCAGAGGTCTCATTTTTTTTAAATTGCTAACCAATATCAATAAAAATTTAGGGGGGCACACCCTCAAAAAATGTGGGTTTCTTTGCTTGTTTATAAATTCTTTACATGTGCTAATGTAACTAATGAATATCTCATGGCACAAAATACATTGGAGGAAGGGTCATGGTCAATGATAGTGAATATAAATCCTTAATTTTAAATAATCATCTTCATAATTTTGCTTTGCATCGTATAGAGCTACCTTCCTGTCAGATTTGATTTGATCATCATTGTTTCATTTTGTTCGTTAAATCGAGGTAACCTACCTTATCTTGGAATAGAAGCATAAGTTCTGCCATTTTCGTTTGCTTACTTATACTTACACGGTAACTTCTGCACTGAGGCTGCAATCTGTGAAACCTAAGCATAGCATTTCCAATTACCTGAGCCTCCAGAAAAGTCATGAGCCTGCATAGGGGTTTGGCCAGGGGCAACAGAAATAATGCCAACCCACCGAGAAAAGTTAAAGGGACAGTAGAAGAACAAAATACAGTTGTTTATGATTACATCTCACAAGTTGTATCTGTGAAGCAGACCACTTTCATAAATAAAATTAGAGGTTTAGTATTTCCTGCCTGTACCCAAATGATTGCTGCATGCATTGTCTATCCTGCTTTGGAAACCTCTCCTGAGTGAATGTGTAAGGTTTGGATGGGTAATTGAAAGGGACAGTAATTCCTAAGACATTAATGGTTAAGAGCATAGTCAGATACCAAATGCAAATTCAGAAAAATAGCTCACACTTCTTGAACCCCCAGATGTATTTCCAAAGGACGAATCCATCACATTTTACTTGTGATGCCTATGTGCACTGGGGCTGTGCATTCCACCCTGGCCTAGTGATCAGGGCAGGGATTCATTGAGGTTTTCTGTCCCCTAGAACCGGAAGAAATCACAGCCACTGGAAACTTACCTTTCCAGGTTAAACTAGCATCACTGAGCCTTGAAAAGTGACGTACCATCACCTCTGCCATATTTGATTGGTCACACAAGACCAACCCTGATACCATAGGAGGGAACTACACAAAGACATGAATACCAGGAGGTAGAGGACATTGGGAGCCTTGTTGGAGCTGGCTACTGCCACGAGGTAGGCATTATTATCATCCCCATTTTACAAAGGAAAAAACCGAGGGTCTGATAAATAAGTAATTTGCTCAAGTCACTAGCTTGGAAAAAGCAGACTGTGGGTTCCAACCAGGGAGTGTGACCCCAGAGCACATCCTTTTTGAGCACAGCACTGTAGCCTGATCTCACCGCAGGCCTTTTTCTAACTTCCTTTCTTCACCCCACTGCATGAAACATTGCAAATGAGATAGATTTCCTTTTGCTTAGACCATTTCAAAAGTCATTGTTTCTTAAGGGTGGAGGTTGGAGGGTTTCCAAAGAAGGAAATACAATGAGAATATCTGGCCAAAGTCCCTAACATGTACACGTTAATTAATTAACTAAGAAAATGTCATCCAGAGACTGAGAATAACAAGACCATTGACCCGATTTCAGAATCTGACATTTACAAAATGATCACAAGGTAGTGGGTTGTGTGTACATCCTGTTCCATTTCTCCCTTCCTGGTTGTTTCGGTCAGGTTGTCTCACGAGTCTGGGTGGGCTAAATTGAGCAACATTTTGCTAAAATAAGTCTGCAATATTAGACCTTAGGAAACAAAAGCTGGAAAGAGAAACTACATTTCCTATAAAAAGTGGAACTATTGGATAACATCTTGCCAACAGTATGACTGGATAGAGGGCGATCTATGTGTGAGAAGGAGTAGGACTATATATGATGTTTAATGTTATCTGTATAAATGATCATGAGAAAGGTAAAGTTTTGTTGTTCTTTTGTTATGATCTTTTCTTAACCAAATCTGTAGTTGCGCTAAATTGTAGGCCATCATTTTAAACTAGATATGGCACGGCATTCATCAATAAACACATTTTGTTTTATTTAGTAATTTATGTTAGCATTTTCTCTATGTCAGGCCCTATTCTAAGTGCTTTAGACATATTAACATAATTTTTAAACTTCTTTTTTACAACAGTTTGAGGCATACAGCATAAAGATTTGATATTTGTGTATATTGCGAAATGATCACCACAATAAGTCTAGTTAACATCTGTCACCATACCTACAGATTTTATTTTCTTGTGATGAGAACTTTTAAGATGTGCTCTTTTAGCAACTTTAAAATATGCAAGAGTATTATTAACTGCAGTCACCACGCTGCACATTATATTTCCGTGACTTATTTATTTATGACTGGAAGTTTGTACCTTTTGACCCTCTTCATGTATTCTGTCCACTCCTCCTGCCTCCAACCTCTGGCAACCACCAATCTGTTCTCTGTAACTCTCAGGTTGGTTTTGTTTTTAATTCTATATATAAGTGAGATCATATGGTATGTAGGTATATACTTATCTTTCTCTTCCTGACTTAGTTCACTTATCATAATGCCCTCAAGGTCCATTCCTGTTGTTGCAAATGGCAGGATTGTTTTTATGGCTGAACCGTGTGTGTGTGTGTGTGTGTGTGTGTGTGTGTGTGTGTAAAGGTAGGTATATGTGTATATATGTGTGTATAACTGTATGTATACATATACACACACAGACATACACATCATATTTTCTTTTTCATTCTTCCATTGATGGACATTTGGGTTGTTTTCATATCCTGGCTATTATAAATAATGCTGTAATGCACATGGGGGTACATATATCTTTTCAAGGTAGTGTTTTCATTTTCTTCAGATAAATACCCAGAGTGGAATTGCTGGATCATATGGTAGTTCTATTTTTTTTAAGTTCTTTTTTTTTTTAAATGTTTATTTATTTTTGAGAGAGAGAGAGAGAGAGAGAGAGAGCAGGGGAGGGGCAGAGAGAGAAGGAGGCACAGAATTCAAAGCAGGCTCCAGGCTCTGAGCTGTCAGCACAGAGCCTGATGTGGGGCTCAAACTTACTATCTGAACCATGAGATCATGACCTGAGCCAAAGTCAGGTGCTTAACCGACTGAGCCACCCAGGCGCCCCATATATATTTTTAAGTTCTTAGCTGATTAATCCTCTCATGAAAAATCTGCACCATCACCACAGATAAAGTCACTGCAGAACCTTTATTCCTTCTGTTTTCCAATCTCCGGCTCACTTGTTGCCCATACCAACATTGGCTTCTGCAGTCCCCCTGACTTCTTCATTCTGTTCTTATGGTCCTTTCCCTATTTTCTGGAGGTCTGTTTCTTCTCATACAGGCCATGTCTTGCAAGTCTATGCCTGGGTTCATTTTTCTGTGCATCATCCAAGGAACAATAAATTATGCTTAAGCCAGTTGTCTCGCCACCACCAAAATGTGTTCTGAATCCAAATACAAAGATGGCATCTGGTGTGGTCTTGTCCGTTCTGGCTAGTTTTCCCTGAATTTCTGTCTTAAGTACTGTTGCCTTTCCAGGGTGAAGAACATCAATGAGCAGTTGTTTCCTCTGAAGTAGTTGGTTGGTCATGAACTTCCTGGCCCAGATAGGTACTGCGTCCTTCTTGATGGTGGCTGAGCTTCAAGCAGCCAGGGAGGAAAAGAGAATGACTATATGGTAGTTCTATCTTTAGTTTTTTGAGGATCCTCCAGACTGTGTTCCATATGGCTGCATCATATTTATATTCCCACCAACGGTGCACAAGGTTTCCCTCTTCTTCACATCCTCACCAACACTTGTTATGTCTTGTCTTTTTGATAATAGCCATTCTAACAGGTGTAAGGTAATATCTCATTCTGGTTTTGATTTGCATTTGATTTTGATTTTGATTTGCATTTCTCTGATGATTAGTGATGTTAAGTGTTTTTTCATGTGTCTGCTGGCCATCAGCATGTCTTCCTTGGAAAAACGTATTTTCAGATCCTTTGCCCATTTTTTTAGTCAGATTTTTTTTTTTTTTTTGCTATTGAGTTGAATACATTCTTTATATATTTTGGATATTAACCTCTTATCAGATACATGATTTGCAAATATTTTCTCCCATCTGGCAGGTTGCCTTTTCATCTTGGTGATGGTTTCCTTTGCTGTGCAGGAGCTTTTTTGTTTGGTATAGTCCTACTTGTTTATTTTTGCTTTTGTTGTCTTTGCTTTTGGTGTCCAATTAAAAAAAAATCATCACCAGGACTGAAGTCAAGGAGCTAATCGCCTATGCTTTCTTCTAGGAGTTCATGGTTTCAGGTTCTACACTTAAGTCTAATCCATTTTGAGTTTATTTTTGTATATGGTATAAGATGGTGGTCCAGTTTCCTTCTTTTGCATGTGGCTGTTCAGTTTTCCCAATACCATTTATTGAAGAGACTGTCCATTCCTCATTGAACATTCTTGGCTCCTTTTGCCACAAATTAATTGACCATATGTACTTGGGCTCACTTCTAGGTCTTCATTCTGTTCCATTGATCTATGTGTCTGTTTTTGTGCCAGTGCCATACTATTTTGATTACTATACTTTGTGATGTAGTTTGAAATCAGGGAGCATGATGCCCCCAGTTTTGTTCGTCTCTCTGAAGATTGCTTTGGCTAACGTGGAGTCTTTTGTGGTTCCATGCAAATTTTAGAATAGTTTGTTCTGTTTCTATGAAAAATACAATTGGAATTTTGATGGGGATTGCATTGAATTTGTAGCTTGCCTTGGACAGTACAGAGGTTTCAAAGATTTTAATTCTGATACTATGTTGAATAAAAGTGGTTAGAATGGTCATCCTTGTCTCATTCCTGATCTTAAATGAAAAGCTTCCAGCTTTTCACCATTGAGTAGGATGTTAGCTGTGGGCTTATCATAGATGACCTTTACTGTTTTACATATTTCTATTAATCCTGACAACGACCCTGAGAGGTAGGTATGATTACTTTTCCCATTTTACAGACGGGGAACCTGGGGCACAAGTGCTGTCCTGGTTAAGTTCCACATTACACAAGTTACAAAATAACCTAAGGTTAAGTAACCAGCCAAGATTACACAGCTAGTAAGTTTCAGAATTGAGACCGGGTTCCAACCAGGCACTAGAGCTGCAGAGCCTGGCTTTTAGTCAAGCTTTTTGCCTGGAACAAAATATGGATGCCTAGGTCATTCTCTTTTGTGATCTCATAGGTCGTTCTTGCCACTAGCATCCCCTCCCTCCCATTCTCACCCCTTCTCTTGCCTGACCAGCAATTTCTACGCTTTTTTTTTTCCCTAAGAGTCAATTCATGTTTACCCTCTACTATGAAGCCTTCCATGACTTGGAAGTCATAAAGATTTATGCACCTATTTCTTTGTGTTCTTAATATGCTTTGATCATTTTATTGAGACATGGGCTATTTTTTAATCTACTCGGCTTCTCGTCTACCTTCTCTGTTACCAGTTCTGTGATGCACCTCTCCCCCATGGGAGGTGGTCCGTGTGACCTGAGGCTTTCCTTAATGCCACAATTCAGAGGCAACCATGTCAACCAGGTTGGTCTAATCCAAGTGAATCCTGGGACATGACAGGAGCTGGTGGAGAGAAACACATGGTTCCATTTTAAGTCTAGAGCTGCCGGCAGCCTTCTGTCTTCACACTGTGCCCGAGAATGAAGCCAAACTGAAGACAGGGAGAAAGGAAGGAGAGTGAAAAAGCCTGCTGGAGACATTGTTTGAACCTCTGGGTCAAACCCCACCTAAATTCAAGATACACCTTTGGACTTGATGAACTAGACTTCCCTTTTTCAGCTTACTCCAGATGGAATTTTCAGTCATTTGCGACCAGAGGAATACTAACCAGTAGATGTATTCTACCATGTATCTATAACTATTTGACTGTACCAATGTGAACTAGACCATAATTCTTTGGGGGCGGCAGATGCTGAATAAATATTTGTTGAATGAATTTAGCTGAGGAGTGTTTTGGAGGGAACTGAGCCTAGAGCAGGGACACCTGTATGGAGGCTGATGAACTTAGCTGGTACAAAATATAATCAAGGGACTGGAGTGTGGGATTGAAGAAAAGGGACAGGAATCAAAGAATGAACCAGGCAGTGGTACAGAATGGGGTGCACAATAGTTACATTGAAGCTCGCGTGCTACCCCATTCTGTGTATTTACGTACCATTCTGTGTGTGTTTTAGTAGACTTCTCTTGAGCAGCCAACTAAATTAAATTTCATATTGCTAGCTGGTTATTGCCTGTCTAAATTACCCATCTCTGCCAGTTTGTCACAGTAGAAAAAATAATGTTAGACAGAGGCTCACGTATGAGCCAATAACCGTGATTATCACAAAAAAAGGAGCTTTATTAAACAACATTCAGGTCTTCCTAGGGATAGGATTGGGAGTTGAGAGGCCCATACAACTCAGCGAGTGGTGATAGGCAGCTCCTGGACAATGTAATGGAGCGTCAGCTGAGAGCAAAGGCCCTGAGTAAAATGGAAACTGGGTGGTGAAGTTGTCCTTGCCTTCCCTAACCACCAGCTAAGAGGACATCCAGTAAGAGACCCTGAGAGTTATGTGCAACAGCACCCTACAGCCAGCTCCAGGACCCAGCGGAAGGGAGGAACAAGGCGCCTCTTTGCTTCCCATCAGCTCACCTAAAAAAGGAGCTAAGTCCTACTTAGCCTCATCTTCACTCTCAGCCTGCCCCGGGACAGGCCAGAGGGCAAGGGAGGTACCATCCGTTTTGCTCTGGGATTATTGTACTTTTGGCCTCCTACTTTGTCACTGACCTGCAGACTGCCAGCTGCAAGGTGGATTCTGGATAACTTATGCCCAGATCAGCCATGGAGAAGACTCCATTCTCCGGGATAAAGGATCTATAGCAGTACAGATGGTCCATTCTGTGATGATGAAAATGTTCTGTATGCAGTACATTATGACAGCATCAGCCACAGTGGCTACTGGGCACTTGAGATGAATTGATGGCTAGTGCAATTGAAGCATTAAAATTTTTAATTTAATTTAATTTTTAAAATGAAAATTTAAACAAGTACCAGTGGTTGCCGTATTGGATAGCACAGCTCTATAGTTTCTTTCTCTCTCCTCTCTCTTGGTTTGCCTCTTCGACCTATTTCTTCACCCGTCCCTCTCCCTTCTGCTGAAATAGCTTCTGTGGGATATGGACTTTCACATTCTGGGCCAGTGCCCTAACCCAGTGGATGCACAATGAGTCAGTCAGTCTTTTAGCTAAAGAGGAGGATTCTTTTTTTTTAAATGTTTATTTATTTTTGAGAGAGAGTGAGACAGAGCGTGAGAGGGGGAGGGCCAGAGAGAGGGAGACACAGAATCTGAAGCAGGCTCCAGGCTCCGAGCTGTCAGCACAGAGCCCGACGTGGGGCTTGAACTCACAAACTGCGAGATCATGACCTGAGCCGAAGTCGGAGGCTTAACCGACTGAGCCACCCAGGCACCCTGAGGATTCTTGATCATGACTCAGAAACATAAAAAATAAAATGGTATGCTATCATTTCAAATTGTTAGTATTTTACACAACTCCCTTAGCTGGTTATTTACTTCTTATTAGGGAGAAACTATAAGAGCAGGAAAGATGCCTGTAAAGAGTTCTGGAGCCAGACTTCCTGGTTTAAGATCTGACTCTCTCACTTATTAGCTGTAGGCTCTTAGGCAACTTACTGAATTTCTTAGTATCTCAGTTTCCTCCTCTGTAAAATAGCAATAATAATATTGCTATATTATTGTGGTGGGTTGTGGTGAATCTTAAATTGTGTGTGTGTGTGTGTGTGTGTGTGTGTGTGTGTGTGTGTGTGTAAAGCACATAGGACAGAGATCAGCACATAGCAGGTGTCAATCAACATTTACTAATATTATTCCCTCTTCTTGGCAACCTTCTTTGCACAGAGCAGGTGCTCAAAAGAAGTTTGAGAGAGTAAGGACTGGATTAAGTGTGTTGCCACCAGGTGGCAGTAGTGCCTCACTTATAAGGACTAACCAAACCACCAGAAGACTTCATTGGAGTCGGGGAAACTCCCTCCTTCATGAAGTCCCAGATGCGGTATGAAGAACTGAACCCCTTTCCTCTTCTGTCCTTCCTTTTCCTCTAATATCTGCCCTCTCTCTACTGTGATAAACCTTTCCTTCCCCTTGCCCCCCGCCCCACCCGTGTATTAGCCTGCTAGGGCTACCGTACAAAAGACTGGATGGCTTAAACAGCAGACATTTTCTCACAGTTTTGGAGGCTAGAAGTTCAAGATCAAGATATCTTCAGGGTTGGTTTGGGTGAGGCCCCTCTCTTGGCTTGTAGATGGCTACCTTCTCACTATATCCTAATGTGATTCTTCCCTAGGCACATGCAGAGAGAGCGCTTTGGTATTTCTTCCTCTTCTAGTAAGGTCACCAGTCCATATTAGATTAGGGCCCTACCCTTATGATTTCACTTAACCTTAAATACTTCCCTAAAGACCTATCTCCAAGTACAATCACATTGGGTATTAAGACTTCAGCATATGAGTTTGGGGAGACCCAATTCAGTCCATAATACCACTTTTATTTATAAACTCTGTTCTCATACTTCTTACTAATGTAGCTTTTCTTTCTTACTTCCTGTTATTCACCCATCCTTGAATCTTTATATGGCTTTTCTAGGACTTGTACAGGTTGTAGCTGAACAACTCTAGGGGGCATCATTCGTATCATAGCGTACATTTGCATATTACGACAGCATTGAGGCAGATGGCAGTAAGATGTCTTGAAGAAGAGGAGTCTTTTTTAAATTCACACAAAGGTGCTGGCCCCCTCCACTGTGTTCCTATCCTCATCATTGTTGCTTCAGCTTCTCTCCTTCCTTACTCTCCTCTTTAAGCTGAACCTGCTCCATGTTCATAAAGAGATTAATTCATCACAACACACATTATTCAGTACCTTAGGGCCAGGCTGTCTTGTGGATACCAAATGGTGCACCCTACCCTTGCACCTTTAACCAGCCAGTCCATCCACACCCAGCAGGACAACACCCAATGGAATGAGCCTCCAACAGTCCTTGGATCACTCACTGTCTGCCTTTCCCTTGTACAGACATTAGGACCCAGGCAGGGAAGGGAAGAGGAGACATGTAGTATTGTAATGCAAACTAGCATTTATTGAACACTTACCATGCGCTGCACACGGTTCTAATTCTCTCTGCGTATTACATTTAATCATCAAAACTATGCTCTCATTTTCTAGATGAGAAAACTAAGCTGTAGACAACGGGCAGAGACTCCTAATTGTTCCCTAATTTCTGTCTTCTCTATTTTTCTTTAAGTAATTGAAGCTGATGGATTTTGGCTAGACCCAGGGGTGCCCAAGAATGGCCACATTTCTCAGCCTCCCTTGCGGTTTGATGTGGCCACATTACTTAATCTGGGCCAGTTGGATGTGAATAGAAAAGGCTGCAATTTCAGTGTTCCATCCTTGAAAGGAAGCTTCTTGCTCTCTTCGTCCTCTTTTCCTTGTCCCCATGCTTGGACAGTAGTGAGCCAGCTTTGACCATGGAAACAAGGACCATAGGATGAAGAAGAGCAACGACATAGAAGGAACCTGGTCTGTACACGAGCTTATGGGACAAAGCCATGTACATGCTGACCCTAAATCTATCTTTAGATTATCATGTGAATAAGAAGTAAAGTTGTCTTGTTTGAATCACTATAGTTTGGGTGTCTTTATTACAGCATCTTAGCATGTTCTTTCACTAAAATGGAGAAGTTAAGTAACATGCCCAAGATCACAAAGGTAATAAATGACAGCAAAAGGATTTTAACTCAGGTAATGATTTGAATCTAGAACCCAAGCTAATTGTACAATAATCCAAAGCCTAAGCTTAACCACTAACTGTATAATAAGATCTTATTCCTCCAAAAGTCCATAATCTCCAGGCAAGACCACCCCTTGTATTGGGCTTTGAAGGACAGTCAAATGGGCTGTAAAACACAAACTGTATAATCTCTTCATTGAATACCTGGAAACCCCATGATTATTCCCTTCTTTGGGGCAGTAGAGATCTGGTTAAAATGTAAACACAATGTGGGAGGGGCAACACAAAAATCCATTATAACCATGGAACTCTTGGTACTAGGTAATTCCTCATGCTATCTGACCTCTCAAGGTTGAGACAGAAAGGGATAATGGACACGCAAAAATTTTTTTTTCAATATATGAAGTTTATTGTTAAATTGGTTTCCATACAACACCCAGTGCTCATCCCAAAAGGTGCCCTCCTCAATACCCATCACCCACCCTTCCCTCCCTCCCACCCCCCATCAACCCTCAGTTTGTTCTCAGTTTTTAAGAGTCTCTTATGCTTTGGCTCTCTTCCACTCTAACCTCTTTTTTTTTTTTTTCCTTCCCCTCCCCCATGGGTTTCTGTTAAGTTTCTCAGGATCCACATAAGAGTGAAACCATATGGTATCTCTCTTTCTCCGTATGGCTTATTTCACTTAGCATAACACTCTCCAGTTCCATCCATCTTACTACAAAGGGCCATATTTCATTCTTTCTCATTGCCACATAGTACTCCATTGTGTATATAAACCACAATTTTTTTTATCCATTCATCAGTTGATGGACATTTAGGCTCTTTCCATAATTTGGCTATTGTTGAGAGTGCTGCTATAAACATTGGGGTACAAGTGCCCCTATGCATCAGTACTCCTGTAGCCCTTGGGTAAATTCCTAGCAGTGGACACACAAAATTTAATGGAATGCCACAAGGGAGGTGGGTAAAATAGAGCATGGGAGAACAGAGAGTCCAGGAAGGAAACAGAAGAATCCTTTGCCTTGAAAGAAGGTGTGGTAGACAGAGTAATACCCACCCACCCTCCAGAGACATCCATGTCCCAATCCCTGGAACTGTGAGTAAATTACACTACAAAAGGGATTTGGTAAATGAAGGATCTTGAGTTAGAGAGATTATCCTGGATTATTTGGGTGGACCCAGTCTAGGCTCAGGGGGCCTTATAAGGGAAAGAGGGAGGCAGGAGAGGGAGAGTCAGAGAAGCCAAGAGGATGACAGAAGCAGAGGTCAGAAAAAGAGAGATTTGAAGATGGTACACTGTGGCTTTGAAGAGGGAGGAAGGAGCCATGAACCAAGGAAAATTCTCCCCCAGAGCCTCCAGAAGAATGAAGCCATGCCAACATCTTGATTTTAGCCAAGTCAAGCCCATTTGGGACTTCTGACCTCCGGAACTGTGAGATAATACATTTTTTCAAACCACCAACCTTGTGGTACTTTTTTAGCAATAGGAACTACTTATACAAGGAGTGTGGTTGTCTGGGTCCCTGAGAGACACAAGTGGCACATGAACAGACTGTAAGTAATGGTTTTATGGAGGTCAAGGGCACCACAAAGTGATGGAGAAGCACCAAGAGATTAACAACAGCAGGAAACCAGTACCATCCTGAGGCCTGAAGGGCATGGAAGAAAGAAGGGCATCACTGAAGACCGGCAGCACTAGAGCCATGGAGAAGACACCCAAGAAGAAGCTGAGGCCACATGGGCTGGGCTGTGGGTTGGGCACATCTCCCAAAGGTGTCTGTTAGGTACAGTAAGCTCTGACGGCAAAGAATTCTTTTGTCCCTAAGAAAAGATTCACAATGAATTCCTCAATCTCTGAGGTCAAATCAGACAATATTAGAGTTAATGAGGAAGGTTCTCCATTAGACTCCCTTATTTTTATGTCTTTCATTCTTGTTCTAGCCTATTCTTTGTCTTGCATATGTAAAAATGCCTTTAGTGATTATGACTTATGCTTCTTATTTCAATACATCCTTTTAGTGGAAAAATATATATATAAATGGATTATAGGGTATAAAAAGAAATGCAGTTATCCATGCATGCAAAAGCTTAGCTCATTGGCCAAAGCTGTAAGCTGAGTACCTCCGTGCACCTTGGGGCAGTGACCCATATTTCAAGCAAAGTAGCAAGGGGAATATTTCAAGTGTCTCTAGTTTTAATATAGTGCATAGGTAGTGGCTACCCTGACCTTGCAAGTCATACCTAGAATCAATTGGGGGAATGTGCAAGGGGACGTGGGTACTTTGATCTTTTCATAGTTTCCTTCTTGGTAAATAAATTTATATTTCAAGCTGAATCTCATCTTGCAATTTCCTGCCAACTTTAGTTCTCTGTAAACCTTATCTTTTCTTTTTCCACCTCTGCCCCCAGCCAACAAACACCTTACCTTTTTAATTGTGTAGATTTAAATACAATGTTTTAGAGAAATGAAGCATGTGATAACAGTTCCTGCAGCCCTTCCCCACAGCATGACATTAATTTGGACCTCTGTTTTCACTCAAACTTTGGAATTGCCCCCTGATTTATATTAAATATACCTACATTTGAAGACTTAGAGGTAATCTAAGTGGAAACAGCTTGATTCTCTAAAGAAAAAATAATAAAAATCAGAGTAAAATAATTATAAGCAAATTGGAAGAACAGACTCAATTTTGTCACCAATAATTTTTAGAATTTGTAGGGTGTCATTTGTTATTACTCTCTGTTTCCACATCTCCAGCCAAAACAAGTTCTAAGCACATTTGAATGTATTTTTATAGATGAAGTCAATGAATTTAACATGATCATTTTTTAAAACTTTCAAATCCAGATAAATTATGTAGTGAAATCTCATTCATTTGGATTTCGCCCATGTTTGCCATGATTTGGATACGAGTTGGTTTAAAGTTTACTTTTCCAGTTACTGGGGGAAAGGGTTTACTAGGAAAATAATATAAATATGATTTCAATCTATTTAAGAAGTCAAATGGCTTCCAAGTACTTGAAAAAGCTTTGACATTTTCAATTTGCATGTAAGTCATTTACTTTGATAATGACAAATGATTATCAAGGTTCCTGACTTCACTGATATTTACGTTGGACTTTGTAAGTCTACAAAACATTTCTGCGAGTAAGAATTTTTGTTCTCACTGTATAGAGACATTCATTCATTTTTTCATTTAATAAATATTTTATTGAGCACCTCCTATGTGCCAAGCATTGCTCCAGGTGCTAGAAAGAAAATGGTCTGATTAAACTGGGACCTATAAACAGGTTATATTCATCCTCTTACCACCACCACCCCCACCGTGTCATCCCAGTAGGTACTAAACCTGGAGGGCCCTTTAAGCACAGAGTGTATGTCTTAGCTACCTGACTCTCAGAATGCCCCGTATCTAGAACTGAGCTTGGCATATAGTAGCTGCTCAATAAATGTTTGTTGAATGAAACACTTCTGACTCCCAGTCCAGTGCTCTTCTGCTATCACACATCTAAGACTTGTGTTAGGTGCTGGGCTACAAAGTATATCTCAACTAATCCTCCAAATAATGCTAAGAGGTGATAGTATAAGTCTCTTCTAAAGTGAAACTCAGGGGGCTGAAAGTAACTTGACCAGGGTCACGTATCTGATAAGTGGCAGAATCAGAATTTGGGTGCAGGAGTGTTTAATTCCAATGCCATACTACCCTATACTGCCCCCAGAGCTGACTTGTAACTATTAGGTAGCTATGTGCTAAAATTCAAGATCCACAAAGGCAGGGATTTTATACTTTGCTTTGTTATTACTGTATTTCCAGAGCCAAGAATGTACCTGGAACACTTTGCCACCATGTATGCTCTTAAAACATATATATGTAGTATAAATAAATTATTTAATTAAAATGATCTGACAGGACATCCATTTGGTAACATGTTGTTTGACATTTGTTGTGTTACTGATAATCACAGGCACTGTCAGTTGCTATTTCTTCCATCACTCCCATTGGAATAGCTCTGATTTTGTGTCCATCTTGCTCAAATATGACTCAAGGAAGAGGCATCCTATTCCTGCTCTAAGCCAGGGATTTTCAAGTAACTGTCGTTTGGCAGTGTCTGGAGACACTCTTGGTTGTCATAATAGGGGGACGGTTGTGCTTCTGACATCTAGTGGGTAAAGCTCAGAGATTCTGCTAAACATTTTGCAGAGCCTAGGATAGCTTCCTACAATAACGAATCATCAAATCCAAAATGTCAGCGGTGCTGAGGTTGGGAAACCCTGGTCGAAGCCAATCGCGGCGTTTCCATTTCTCACGCAGTGAGTGCTTTAGATCCGATCATGTGAAGTAATTCTGGTCAATAAGACATGAGCAGAAATCCATGAGGGGAATGGGGCAGAGAATATTGATTACCTGCCCTTATTCATTTTTCCTTTTTAGTAGTAACACCCCTTCAGTGTGAGCTAGGCATATGCCCATCCACAAAACCATACTGCTCAGCCTCCCTTGCTGCAGGGTATGGCCATGTGGCTGTTTTGGCCAAGGGGATATGAGAAGAAGTGTTGAGTCTCATTTCCAGATCGTGTGTTTAAAAGGGGATTGCTGTGCTTCACTTTTTCTCCTTTCCACTTCCCGCAGACTGGGAGGTGATATTGGTGATTCAACTTGAAGACACAGCGTGACTTCAAGAGTAGTAAGACAGACTTACTCGTATTGGGATTGGTACATGAGAGATAAACACGCTTCTCTCTTATTCAAACCATCATGTTTTTGAGACTTTCTGTTTTAGCAGCTTGACTTGTATTCTAATATGGAGTGCTTCTGACTAAGCTTTTCCGCTCTGATAAAAGACACACGTGTACCTACACACACGCACACACACACCTGCACACACACAGGAAATGACTGTCCAAAAGACGATGTGGGGTTTGTGCAGAATGTCTGGAACCATGAATGCCATCTTGTTACCATGAGGTAAGGTAGCCAGAGGGACAAAGCTGACCTTCCAAGTGAGAATGGTATGGGATGGTTGTAAAAAAAAAAAAACCCATCTTTCTAGATATTGTTGAAGCATTAAATTAACTAACTTCGCTTCTGCCCTACCACAAGACTTCTTGTTAAGCAACATAGTAAATTCTCAATATCATTTAAACTATTTAAACTTAAAAAAAAAATATAGCCCTGTCCTAATTAATTCCCTTTATGTACTCAAGCATAAAGATATTACATGTCATTATAAGTACTCAGATGTTTTTTGGTTAACTTCTATGGCCTTCTTCCTTATTTTCTATCCACTTTCAAGTTAATCTGAATCTGTGAGATTTCTTTGCTGGAGGTGAATATGTTGGAAAAACATACACTACCAGTCAGTCCCTTGAGGAAATGAGGATACGGAGAGCATTGCCCCTGAAAATGCTTCCTGGTTGGAAACTAGAAGAGCCACTTTGAGCAGGTAGAATGAAATCGAATAAGAGACTCAGCTTCCAAGCAGTCAAGAGTAGGACTGCCACGGGGAATTGTGTAGGCTGTGAGCTGCAGCAGGCAGGATTGGGGTGGGGTGGGGTGTCTTAGGGAATGCCGGTTCCATGTCAACGGTGGCCCCTAGTGTTCTGTAGTGCACGACCTGTGTAACTACCCTAGGTCATCCCACATTAGAGGGTGCCCATGTCCAGTATTTTTTTTAATTTTTAAAAAAGTTTTTATTTATTTATTTTGGGAGAGCACAGGCGGGGGAGGGGCAGGGAGAGAGGGAGAGAGACCCCAAGCAGGCTCCACACTGTCAGCACAGAGCCCAACGTGGGGCTCGAACTCACTAACCGTGAGATCATGACCTGAGCTGAAATCAAGAATTGGATGCTTAGCTGGCTGAGCCACCCAGGCGTCCCCCGTGTCCAGTATTTTAAACTAATTACATCCATCTATTTTGCTGCCACTGAAGCCTCACTCATAACCCTTCCCTAGTTATGCTGCCTGGAGACTCCCTTGAAGCCATTAAGCTCATGCTAACAGGCTTGCAATGTAGGCAAACTCCTTAGGTGATCTTGAAATGACAGCAAAGGCTGTTCCCCGGAGGCAATGACAAATCCTCTTTGCTTTCCTCTTGGCAGGTGATTTAGAGAAGGGTCTTTGCTCTCTCCCTAAGCGCTCTGCTTTTCACATCTGCGTACCCACCACTGAAGGGCCAGTGGGAAGATGAATTTCCATTCACTTCCTAACAGCAGCTGGCTCCTCCTTTTGGACTCATCTTGAATTGTTTGCCAGACCAGCCAATTAGTCTCTTCACCCTTCCTGAAGCTTCCCAGGGAAGCAATTCCACAACCAGCAACTCCCTCATTATCCCACTTCTTCTAAGCACTGTGATTCTAAGTGTGCACCATGAGAAAGAAGCTGATTTGCACAGATTCTTTAACCCTTCCTTAAAAGACTTCAATCTCTCTCTCTCTCTCTCTCTCTCTCTCTCTGTCTCTCTCTCATACACACACACACACACACACACACAGCATCTATACCCTGATCCAAGGTAGGAAAACAAGGTAAGAGTATGCAGCATTCAAGAGTACATTTGAAAGTGAGACTTAATTTCAGTTGGAATGTAGTTTAGAGAAGTCACAATTCTGCTTAAATACAGTGTGGAAGGCAAAATATAGGGACTATATTTCCTGATCTGCACCACTGGGCACAATAAAGAGTTTTTCCTAATTTATGGATGTTAGTATGGAAGAAATTGTATAAGGGCATAAAATCAACTTGTTATATACATTAAAAATTTTGTGAATGTTTATTTTTGAGAAAGGCAGAGCACGAGCAAGGGAGGGACAGAGAGAGAGGGAGACACAGAATCCAAAGGAGGCTCCAGACTCTTTGCTGTCAGCACAGAGCTCGACCTGGGGCTCGAACCCACTGCCGGTGAGGTCATGACCTGAGTCAAAGTTGGATGCTAGCCGAGCGAGCCACCCAGGCGCCCCTCAACTTGTTACACGTTTACTAAATTATTAGAAATAAGTGGCCCAATTCAATTGAGCTCTCTATTCTCAATTTACTGCTAAATCCTCCTTTAGTTCTTAATTTCAAAGTGTGATTACATCTCTCATTCCCCAAACCCGGGATGAATGATTGGTTACCTTGCAGAGTGGGCCAGAGATTCTCCTGGTTCAGTTATCTAGGGCATCTATTTGAATATTGTTACTTCTCTGATACCTGAGCAAAGTGTCCATAGGCTGCACAGAGTGGGCAACTGTTTCAACTCCACGCACACAGGGGCAAGGGGATGGGGTAAAGATATTTGTAGGGCAAACTCTGTGCACACGAGGGTGGGAGTATTCTGTTCCTCCACTTCTCTGCTGTCATTACTGCAACTTCTTTGGGTCCTGTAAATTACCTCAGATGGGAGAGGAGGGGGTTTGAATTCCTCTGGGTGGCTGGGGTGGTGGTTAAGGCCTGGACATAGGGTGAACCACACGGAGGACAACCCCCACCCTGAGACGAGCTCATTTTCCTGTCAATAATCACAGGATTGTTGTACTTCAGTGAGTGAATATCAGTGAGGCACTCAGAACGGTGCCTGGTACACAGAATGCAACACCTAACACCTAAGAATGCAACACTGTTCCCTTGCGTTCCTTCCTCTCCTCCAGTGCCTTATGCAAACAGGCACTTGACAGGTGTTTGCTGAGTGGATGGACGTTCCACTCTGTGCACCCTGGTGGCTTGAACTGTCTCAGAAGATCTCCCTTTTGGGAGATCGGTTGGTTCTTTTTCTTGCCTCCCTTAACAAAAGGGGCATTTGCTCAATACCTGAGCTAAATCTTGAACAAAGGGCTCCCCTTGCAGCTCTGTTCAAAGCGAGGAAGCTTCTGACTTTGCAGTAAGCTGGGGACTCCTGTTGGCAGCAAAAGAATAAAGGAAACTGGAAGCATCTGGATAATAAAACTGCCGCAAGTCACCGCAGGAAGTAGCAGCTGGCTCCAAAAATGCCATTGCACCAGATTTTATATATAATAGGGAGGGCTGGTCCCTCTGGAGAGGAGACAGTCAAGGGTTCCTTCAAGAAGGAACCAACTTCTGTAAATCAGGAAACGTCAAAGTACTGACGGTCCAAGGGAAGGCCCCGCACCTCCCCAAAGTGAGTCATTTACTCCCGCGGAACCCGGAAAGTCAGGCCCATTTCTACACCTTTGTGGTGCCCCTTCCCTTACTCTATCCCCCAAGAATGTGGTCCGTGAGCAGATTTATACCTTTCACACCCTTTCTTGCCGGAAGGCTCCCTTCCCATTGTTTCATAGGCTGGCAACTTCTCCAAACTCTCCCTGGGAAGCCCTGCCCTGCATCACACCCTCTCCTGTCAACCACAGCCTCACTTGCTCTCACACCTGTCTTTCTGGGGCCCTTTAACTGTGAAATCTTCCATTTTACAAACCAATTAAAGGTGTGTGATTAGGCTCCTAACAGCCGTGCTGTGCTGCCTCCTTTTCTCTCATTCCCTTACTCCAGCCTCGCAGCGGGAAGCACTCTGTTTTTCGAAGAAACCAGAAGTAAGTCGCTGGAGATTCCTTAATGGGGACGGGGTTTTCTTTTGGGGTGATGAAAATGTTTTGGGACCGGATGGAGGTGGGCGGTTGCACAGTATTGTGAAGGTACTAAATGTTGTGGAGTCATACACTTTAAAGTGGTTAATGTTATGTGAATTTCACCTCGGTACAAAACTTAAATTACTTTTCCGGCCAAGTAATGGTTCAGATTCTCGGGTAACCAGGGTTAGGGAAATACTGTACATGAAGGAATGAGGAGAGACACCCAAGGGCTTGCCTTCCTCACAGCCAGAGGCCAAGAGGGCAAACAAAAAAGAGAAGACAAGCCCAGGTGCCCCAGGGCGTGGGCTGAGGCAGTTCCTTGCCAAGGCCTCAGCCAGCCATTGAGATAAAGCTAAAACACCTGAAGGTTTAACTTTTCTACAAGGGCAACAACGTTTCTTTTTCTGTGACAGTCCCTTTGGCTGCGTTGGTGATAACTGGCCATTCAGGTTCTCTGCATGAAGTTGTTCATCCCATAAGCAAACACTGCTGGAGTCTGACAACAGTCTCTAAACTGGTTAATTTTAGCCTCTAAAGGCTAATTATCAAATTTTTAAAAAGCCAGCATTCACAGAGTTTCCTTTCACTTCCGCCTTTAGTAGAAGCTTCTGGAGGCATCCTGCACCTGGGTTAGGGTTTTCAGAGAAAATAAGGGTGCCCTGTTCAATTTGAATTTCAGATAAAGAACAAATACTTTTTTAAGCATAAGTATATCCCATGTGATATTTGGGCCATACTTATATTGAAAACGTGTTCATTGCCTGTTTGTAATTCAAATTTACTGGGATGTCCTATATTTTTATTTGTTACATCTGGCAACCTCTGAAGGACTCTCTGAAATTCTGACTGATAGGGTTGTAGGCTATGCTCAGACCGGGAGTTCAGAGCAGGGACGGTCTCCTCTGGGGCTTGTACTACGTCATCAGCCTCCCTCACCAAACCCCACCTCCACCCCATGAATATTCAGTCTCCCAAATGATTGTCTGGCTTCAAAGACCACAAGCCTCAAATTTGTAACAAATGCCAGGCCTGGTGGCAGTAGTAGCCCCTGTGATGTACATCAGGTGGGCAACAGTCTGCAGCATTGAAGCTTCCAAATGCAAACAAGCTGTGATCAGGCAGAGTGTAGAAGGGGCCAGTCAAATCCCACAGCAACCTAGCTCCTGAAGAACATTCTGTGCTGGTGAGACCCACTTCTGGTAGAAAATTTCCTAGAGGGGCGCCTGGGTGGCTTAGTGGGTTAAGCGTCTGACTCTTAGTCTTGGCTCAGGTCATTATCTCACTGTCCCTGAGTTTGCATCCTGCATCGGGCTCTGCACTGACGGCGTGGAACCCACTTGGGATTTAGCCTCTCCTTCTCTCTGCCCCTCCTCCACTGGGTGCATGTGCATGCATGCTCTCTCTCTCTCTCTCTCAAAATAAATAAATAAACTTAAAAAAAATAAAAAAGAAAAGATCCTGGAGAGTTGCTAGAAGCTGGCCATTCTGGACTTTGACATTCTTCTCCTGCTTTTGTTCTCCTGAGTTATTCTTAGGCCACTGAAGTCTATGTGAGAAAGAAGTCTAATCACAGTGGGAAAGTGGTTTGACAAACAATTAGGAACTCAACACAGCTTGATTATGCTACCCTGGCTGTGGGCTGGATGACCATTATTTAAAAAAATTTTTTTTTGATGTTTACTTATTTTGAGAGAGAGAGAGAGAGAGAGAGAGAGAGCAAGCAAGCAAGCGAGTGCAGGGGAGGGGCAGAGAGAGAGGGAGACACAGAATCCGAAGCAGGCTCCAGCCTCTGAGCTGTCAGCAGAGAGCCCGATGTGGGGCTTGAACCCATGAACTGCGAGATCATGACCTGAGCCGAAGTTGGACGCTTAACCAACTGAGACACTCAGGTGGCCCTGGACCACTATTAATGCCCACTTGCTTCAGCTAAGATCTAGACTCACGTACAGGGCAATAGAAGGAGAAGAACTCTGTGTCAATACCTAACCCCTGGAAATAATTGACAGGGCTGGTAGTAAACAGCACCCTCCCACTTCATCAAGCCCATCATCCAGCCCCTTTCCTTCATTTGCTTGAAGATTGAAGGGGGAGAAAGGCTTGACCCTCATGATGGAACTCACCCCAGTGTCCATCTTACCCTGAAAAGTTCAAACAAATCTGCTAGAGGCCGAGGTGGCGATCTTGTCATGTGTGTCTCCCTCAATGGAGGCAGTCTGCCAGACCCCCAGAAACACACAATGCTTTGGCTCCCACTCAAAAAACACCAACATTCATTGCCGACAATGTCCCCACCTACCACCAGTCCCTACCCACCCCTTCCTGGAAAATGTGATGGAGGAGGGGTAATGGGTCAACTCCAACACCACCTGGCCCTCAGCAGTAGACCTGGACGCCGGCCCGGAAGCAGCCCCGGCCCGGTGCACAGATAGTTCCTTGGGGACGTGCACGGTGTGGCACATCCTTATTCTCACAGCTTCAGCTTCCTGTGGGCTGTGGAGTCACCTCTGTTGGTTTGGGTCTCTCTGACCTTGGATGATATGGGAAAGAGGCCAGTGGGTGAAATTGGGAGGCTGAGCTGTGATATGTCACAATCCGGCTTAGGGTGGGACACTTTGTCCCCAAAGAGGGAGGGTGACTTCCTACCACACCCAGCCACAGCACAGCCTTTCCCGGGACAACAGGCCCTCCCCTTCTCCCCATCTAACTCTAAAAATATATGCCACGTACGATGGCCCAGTTGCCTTCGGAGGTAATCCAAACCTGGCCAAGAAGCTAACACTCAATTCTTTGTCTACTGCTTCAGGAAGTCTTAACTCCCTTTAGGATAGCTGGGTTTTGGAGACTTTCTGGGGGGTGAGTGGAAAGTATAAAAGCATACTTTCAGAGGTTTGCTCACTAAACAGTGTTTTGCTGAAAACTCACAATGATTCCAGCGGCAACTGACTGAAATCGTACCCTCAAATCGATGTTCGCTAATCCAGAAATCTTGTAAATATGATATGTTTCTCTCAAACATTTCAAACTGGAAGTGACTCTATCACATTTGCCTGGTCAGACAAAACACCCGGCGGCCTCAGCCAGCTCCCAAAGGGAGACGACGGTAAGTGAAATTTGGCTCACTCAACATGGTCTTGAAAAGACTAAGCAAAACAATCACTAAAATAGTCGGGGAACCTGATGATAGGACAGATCTTCCTTCTTTCATAGACTCAGTGGAGTAACTGAATTTCCTATGCACACAACCTGTTGGGGACATTCAGATTACTGAAGTGAATGAAACGAGAGAGATTTTATTTCGTCTCAAGTTTTCTCTAGCTGTCCTTTTTGGAGGGTCTTTTATGTGTCCCTCGTCAAATTTCTCCTCAGCCTGGGGCTCCCTATTTGTCATTCCATGCCCAGGAATGCTCCCAGCTTGAAAATTCTTCAGGCCTCACTTTAAGTTTCTCCTCCCCAGAGAAACTTTTCCTGACTCCCTCCTTCTTTCCTGACTATCTCCTCCTGACTACTACCTTAGCTTAGGTTTTCTTGTTATAATGTCTTCCCGGTTCTTGTTACCATTAGAGCATTTACCACAAATGGCATTTTCATGTTGAGTTATGGCTCCTTCCTAAGCTATAAACTCTATAAATGCAGTGTTTTAGGGGCGCCCACGTGGCTCAGTCCGTTAAGCAACCAACTCTTGGTTTCGGCTCGGGTCATGATCTCACGGTTCGAGAGTTCAAGCCCCATGCAGGCTCCCCACTATTAGTGCAGATACTCTCTCCCTCTTTCCCTGCCCTTCCTCTGCTTGCGTGCATGATTTCTCTCTCTCTCTCAAAATAAACAAACTAAAAAAGAAAACCCCAAAACACAAAAACAGTGTTGCAGGTTGAATTGTGTCCCCTCAAAAAGATATGTTGAGGGGCGCCTGGGTGGCGCAGTCGGTTAAGCGTCCGACTTCAGCCAGGTCACGATCTCGCGGTCCGTGAGTTCGAGCCCCGCGTCGGGCTCTGGGCTGATGGCTCGGAGCCTGGAGCCTGTTTCCGATTCTGTGTCTCCCTCCCTCTCTGCCCCTCCCCCATTCATGCTCTGTCTCTCTCTGTCCCAAAAATAAATAAACGTTGAAAAAAAAATTAAAAAAAAAAAAAAAAGATATGTTGAAGTTGTAAACTTCTGGTGCCTCAGAATATAACCTTATTTGGAAATAGGGTTGTTATTGGTATGATTAGTTAAAAAGAGGCCATACTGGAGTAGGGTGGGTCACTGCCCCAACATGACTGGTGTCTTTTTATATAAAAAGAAGAGACACAGAAACAGAGGCACACAGGGAGAATGCCATGCGAGGATGGAGGCAGAGATCAGAGGTCCAGCTGCAAGCCGAGTGCCAGCATATCACCAGAAGTTAGGAAGAGGCAAGGAAGGATTCTCCCCTATGGTTTCTGAGCACGTGTGGCCCTACCAACACTGTGATTTCAGACTTAAAGGCTCTAGAACTGTGAGAGAAAAAAATGTTTGTTGTAAGCCACACCATGTGTGCAGTGCTTTGTTACAGAGCCCTAGGAAGCTAACAGAAGCAGGAATGTTACCTATTTTGCTTCTTGCTGTATCCTCAGCATCTAACTCCGTGCCAGCATAGAGTAGATGCTTAATGAAGATTTGCTGAGTGAACAAACAGCAGCCTTGAAGACTCGCCTTTTTTAAAAAAAGAATTTCAGTCTGGTTGCTGACTGGGCTTGAGGCCAATTAACATGATCTTGTTTTACACTCCCTTGAAGGATGATACCTTTTTTTCTTTAAGTTTATTTATTTATTTTGAGAGAGAGAGAGAGAGAGCGCGTGCGCAAGCGGGGAGGGGCAGAGAGAGACGGGGACAGAGGATCACAAGAGGGCTCCGCACTGACGGCAGAGAGCCCACCTGACGCTCGAACCCACGAACCACGAGATCATGACCTGAGCTGAAGTCAGATGCTTAACTGACTGAGCCACCTAGGCGCCCCAGGATGGTGTCTTCTTAAATACAACAATACTGTAACAAGCGAAAGAAGGAACTGACAAAATATTCTTTGCTACCTTTCCCCTGATAGCTCTCCATAGGAAAAGCACTGAAGTGCTTGAAGGATTCTGGCTAAAATTTAGAACTTTACCTGGAGGTTACTACGCGTTAAACCTGGGCTTCATAAGGAAGTGCATAGTGGCTGAGTCTGTTAGCAACACTTATTAGGAAGGATCCTGGACAAGCCCCAGTTAGGTGTTAGGGGTTGGGGTGGTATAAAGAAAGGGAATACATCCTCAAGGCCTCATAAGGCTCAGCGGTGTGTAGGTGGATAGGATTCACACAGAAATGACAACTAACCTTTCTTGAGGGAATCAGCAAAGTGTTTACAGAGGAGGTGACTTTTGAACTGGTACGTGGTTGGGGCTCAGTGTATATCACCCTGAGCATAGCGATTTCAGGAGCACCATAAGGGTGGAAAACAAATTATAGGAAGTTAAGAAAGTGTTTAGTAAGGTTAAATTATACTTCCAGGCAGTTTGGCTTAAAAGGAAGAAGAGGGAGGGAAGGAGAGGGAGAGAGAGAGAGAGAGAGAGAGAGAAGACTTTTTTCAGTCTTCCCATCTCAATTATTAGCATCTGGCCAGCTGCTCAGACCAAAACCCTATGTATTAGTTGGGATGTGCTAGCTGTCTTAACAAACAACTCCAAACTCTCAGTGGCCTGAGACAACAAAGGTTTATTTCTTACTCGTGTCAGAGTCCAGTGTATGTTGGCTGGGGAAGGAGTGTTGGGGGAGGGGATGCTTGTGCTCCACGCGGCCAGTCAGGACCCAGGCTTCTTCTACCTGGCTCTGCCGTCTTCTAGCAAGGTGCTACTCAGAATGTGGTCCATAGGCCAGTGCGTGTTTATGAACTCTTTGTCACCATTTTGTGCCAAGATAATTATGGAACTGAGAGTGTTCAGAAATTACAGCAGTTTGACAGGATAATTTTAGGTCTATTGAATCTAATAATAAAAAATAGAATTGGGCTTATATTTTGTCTTTTTTAAATGTAATTTTCTCAGGGATTATTTTTACTGTATTTTATAAAAGTAGCAGGCCATGATAGATTAGACCTAAAAAGAAAAGCTCCTCACTACATATAGTTTCGGAAACACTCTTTTAGCACCTCAGCCTCAGAGTCCTAGGTCTCTCTGCCCCTGATCAGCAGAGAAAGGAGGAGCGGGGGCATGAGGGTTGTGTGGGAGATCTGAGGCCCCGGAATAACAGATGCTATTTCTGACAAAATCTCATCAGCCCAGTCTTGGTCACATGGCCCCACTTAACTGCAAGGGAGCCTGGGAAATGTAGTCTTGCTGGGTGCCCAGGAAGAAGAGGAAATCGAATTTGGTGAAGTCATAGCATTGTTTGCCATTCTGTAGGTGCCATCTTGACTGGTTTCTTTATGGCCTACGTACAATCCACTGGCTATCACTGTTAGCTCTGCCTCCACGGTATAGCCCCAATGTATCCACATCTCTTTTTTTCCCACTTCTACTGTCTTACTCCAAGCCATCTAGCGGGTCTCCGTACTTCCACTCTGCCCTGCACACTTTTGCATTCCCACTGCCTCTTCCCTAAACAAACTTTCTCTGCCCAATATCAAGGGTAAAGTTTTTACTTATGATTGAAATAATGATGTCCGATTTGCTTCAAATAATCCAGTGGGGGAGGGAGGTTGGTGGGAATATAGATGATAGGTATTAATAATTGTTGGAGCTGGGTGATGGGCACATGGAGATTTAGTATATTTTCTACTTTTGTATTTGCTTGAGATTCCTATAGTAAGGGGTTTTTAAAAGTAAACTTTTAGACCATAAGCAAGGTTATATCCAAGGTGACTGCTCATGGTTGTGCGGTTATGCTGTGCTCAAGTGTGCCAGCCTGGGGGGCAACGGGAGGCAGAAATCTGCAGGACAGCATCTCTCAGGGGGCCCGGCATTCTCCCAAAGGAGTCTCTACAGAAAATGGTGGCCATTATCATGCCTTTCCTCGGTTTAAAACCTGAGGATGATTTTCCACTGTAATTGGTATATGGCGATTTTTTTTTTAATGCCTCAACTTGACAAAAGAGTCCACAATCTGATGTCTGTAGTCCCGTTGTCATTGTTGTTATTATAGGCTGAATAATGGTCCACAGATATGTTATATCCTAATTTTTGCAACCCATGAATGTGACTTTACATGGCAAGGGCAAAGAGGATGCTGCAGGAATGACTGAGTGAGGAAGGATCTTGAATTGGGGAGATTCTCCTGGATTGTCTGGTTCGGCTCAATGTAATCACAAGAGTTCTTTGAAGTGAAAGAGGTGAGGCAGACTCTCAGGAGAGGAGATGCTGGGAGCAGAGGGTGGAGGGCTGTGACTGCTGGGGTTGAAGATGGAGGAAGAGGGCATAAGCCCCTAAATGCCAGCAGCCTCTAGAAGCTGGAAGAGGCAAGGCAACAGAGCCCGTGGAAGGAACGTGGCCCTGTGACACCTTGATTTTAGCCCATGAGATTCGTGTCACACTTCTGACTTACAGAACTGTAAGATAATAAATTTGTGTTATTTTAGGCCACTAAATCTGTGGCAGTTTGTTACAGCTGCAATAGGAGACTAATACAGTTATATTACTTGATATCCACATGCTGTCAAATCCAGAGGTCTACCTGTGGACATCACACACTCCTTGCCGGCTACTGTCTGCAGACCAGGCTCCGTCAGCATTGCCCATCTCCCAATCTCATCACCTGCCTTTTCCTTTCACTTGCTTTGCTTCAGCCCTATGAACCTTCTTTCTCCCTTAAACTCCTTCAGGCCTTTGTTTGCCATTCCTTCTGCCTGAAATGCTCTTCACCCAGCTCTTACATGGCCAGCTTATTTAAGCATTTGGGTGGCAGCATAAGTGTCACCTCCTTAGAGATTTTCTTTGACTATTCCCTCTAAAGTAGCCCTTCCCACCCTTCTCTCTCATTACCCTATTTCATTATTCATTAAGAATAATTATTCTTTTAGAACAATTTTAGATTTACATAATTTTTAGATTTATGTAAATTAAATAAATTTAGATTTACATATACTCCTGCCTGCACTCCCAATATCCCTTATTATTAACATCTTAGTGTGGAGCATTTGTCATGATTAATGAGCCTATATTGATGCATTATATGAAACTAAACCAGACTTTGTTCAGATTTCTTTAGTTTTAGCCCAGGATCCTATTCAGGGTCCCATCCTCATCCAGGGTACCACAGTACCTGCATTGAGTTCTCCTGTTGGCTGTGATGTTTTTTTGATGACCTTGACAGTTTTGAGTACAGGTCAGTTCTTATGTAGAATGTTTCTCAACTGAGATTTGTCTGATGTTTTTCTCATGATTATCCTGGAGTTTGGGGGACTCCATGATTATTAAGGGTTTGAGGGAGAAAGACTATAGACGTAAAAGAGCATTTTCATCACATTGTATCAAGGGCTTATGATTTATGATCTGGTTTGGTTTATGACTGTTGGCGTTGACCTTGATCACCTGGCTGAGGTAGTGTTTATTAGGTTCTCCACTAGAAAATTACTCTCCCCCCTCCCTCCTCCATTTGATCCTGTACTCTTTGGAAGGAAGTCAGTATGCACAACCCATACTTAAGGAGTAGGAAGTGACACCCTTGCTACTTTTCGAGTTTATTGTATTTATTTGTTTGATTATGTGTTTTGAACATTGTTACTGGGCTAACCCACAGATATTCCCAGCCTCCTTCTTACCTACTGTTTGCAAGCAGATGCAGGAATCCCAGATGCCTGTTTTCCTTGTTCCGTCCTGACAAATGAAATGGAAGGAAGTCAGTCTTCTGGTATGTTTGGGAGGAGGCTTTTTCTCTCCTCATAAAAGAAGTAGCCTCTGTTGTTCTATTGTTACCTTCTTCTTTGCACACTGAAAGTGGAATACTGGAGCTGCTGTGGCCACCTTGTGACAATGAGTGACAAGCATAATGGCAAAAAGTCAACATGCTAAAGACACCAGAGTAGAAATACATTAAAAAAAAAAAAGTACAGTTGCTTTGATGGCAACTGATGCCAGCCATCACCTACCTTTGGACTTAGTGTTATTGAGAAGAGTTTAAGCCATTGCTAATGAGGTTCTAGTTCTTGTAGCTGAAAGCATTCTTTTTTTTAATGTTAATATTTTTTGTTTGTGTTTGAGAGAGTGTGTGTGTGTATGCACACATGAGACAGAGAGAGAGAGACAGACAGACAGAGGGAGAGGGCGGGGTGGGGGGAGTAGGATGGGGGATCCGAAGTGGTCTCTGTGCTGAGAGCAGACAGCCTGATTTGGGGCTCACTCATGAACCATGAAATCATGACCCAAGCCAAAGTTGGATGCTTAACTGACCGAGCCACCCAGGTGTCCCTGTAGCTGGAAGCATTCTTAACTGATAAGGGATTCCTTGCTTGTCTTCCAAAAATGAAGTTCTATAAGGACAGAGACTTTGTCTTGTTTCTCTCTGTTTCTAGGGGTTGACAGAGTAGATACCTAGTATGTTCTCATTGTATGAGTGAAGAGACAGATGACAGTTTAAGGGAGAGGGAAGATTTTTTTTTTAATTTAAGAAAACTAGGGCATATTTGTAAGATAATAAGAAAGCACCAGAATAGAGAAAAAGATTGAAGGTATAAAGAGGAGGGGAGGGAAAAGATACTTCATGAAGGATGGTCTCAGAAAAAGGGGAGGGAATGGGATCCCATGGCCTAGTGAAGGTGTGTGTTAGATAATAAAGGGAGGAACAATCAAATAGAGGCTCTTAATCTCTTCAGTCAGGAATCTGATTGATCTGAGAATCTGATTTGAGAATCAGGAAGCTATGGAGCCTTTCTCCAGAAGAAAGCATGTTGTCACATATAACCATATTTTTACATGTAGTTTCATGAAATTGGCCGATGCTGCTCCTGCAATCATCCATGGCTCCTTAACGTTTACATTTTAGGACCAGTGCAAATAAAATGGGAGAACTGATATCAGGTTATTAACTTTTTAATGTCCTAACTAAGGACATTGAAGGATAAAAGTTACTGTTTACAATCTCATCTTTTCATTAAAGAATGGTTATGTTCATCTCAAAAAAGCAGGAAGGACCTAATCTTTTAGAAAGTACTACTATTTATATTGGGTAAATTTAGCATCACAGATAACTCACTGCATTGTCCTTAATAAAAGCACAGTGCAGGTTTTAAAGTCAAACAATTTGAGTCAGCTCTGTTCCTTACTTGCTGTGTAAGTAAGAAACTTGGGGAAGCATCTAAACCTCGCTAAGCCTTGGTTTCCATCACAGCAAAACAGGAGACAATAGAACCTAACTCATGGTTGTTGTGAGATTAAGTATAGTAATGCCAGTGAAGCAAATGCTAACACCCAGAGATGACCAGTTAACTCTAGGGAAAACATCCTTCTGAATATGGATATAAAAATGATCATAGAGGGGCACCTGGGTGGCTCAGTCGGTTCAGTGTCTGACTTTGGCTCCAGTCATGATCTCGCAGTTCCTGGGTTTGAGCCCTGCATCAGGCTCTGTGCTGATAGGTCAGAGACTGGAGCCTGCTTCAGATTATGTGTCTCCCTCTCTCTCTGCCCTCCCCTGCTTGTGCTCTCTCTCTCTTTCTCTCTCAAAAATAAGCATTTTAAAAAATTTAATTAAAAAAGATCATAGATACACAGATATAGATACAGCTATAGATACAGCTAGAAACACATGTGCATGTGCACCCATGTGTGCACATGCACGCACACACACACACACACACACACACAGCCACAAGCACATATACAAGTCAGATGCTTCTGTATTTCTTTGTACTCTGCTTTCTCTCTCTCTTAACAATATATGTGAATATGTATCCTTGTACAACATATTTTGAATGGTTACATGGTACTCTAGAAAATGGCGTAGCATTTATTTCACTGATCTTATCTTGTTGGATGTTGAATTTATTTCCAGTTGTTTGCAATGATAACTCTGCAATGACCTTCTTCGTAACTGAAGTTTTCTCATACCTATGATTATTTCCTAGGAAAAAATCTTATATGAAGAAATGGTATATTAAAAACATAAATTAAAAAAAAAACAGACTCTGGGGGCGCCTGGCTGGCTCAGTCGGTTAAGCCTCCCACTCTTGATCTCGGCTCAGGTCATGATCTCACAGTTTGCGGGTTCAAGCCCCACGTCAGGCTCTGCATTGACAGTGTGGAGCCTGCTTGGAATTCTCTCTCCCTCTCTCTCTGCCCCTACCCCATTTGTGCTTTCTCTCTCTCTCTCTCAAAAAAAAAAAACAAAAAACAAAAAAAACAAAAAGCAAATAACAAAAAACATAAAACAAAAACAAACAAAAAAAAAAACAACCCAGACTCTGAACCATAGAGAACAGAGGGGAGATGGGGCAGATCGCTCAAACAGGTAAAGGGGATTAAGAGTACACTTACGATGAGCACTGAGTAATGTATGGAGTTGCTGAGTCACTATATTGTGCACCTGAAATTAATGTAACACTGTATGTTAACTACACTGGAATTTAAAAAATATATCTAAAAAAAAAAAGTCTTACACAGTTTAAGTTTATTTGCCTTATAAAGTCATTTTGACCTCCAGAAATATTACGTCAATTTCTAGTTCTCCCAGCATGTATGAAACTGCCCATTTCTGAGCTCTCTCACATTACTATTTTACTCTTCTAAATTTTTCCTTTTCTTTGGAGAAAAATTATATTTGATATTTTAATTTATATTAATGTGACGACCAGTAAAGTCAGGTTTTTCAAATGTTTACTGGCTAATTATACTAATTACTTTGTGAATTTGCCATCTGTATCTTTTATATATTTTTAGAATATTTTCATTTTCTTTTTTTAAAATAATTTTTTAAATGTTTATTTTTGAGAGAGAGAGAGAGAGAGAGAGAGAGCAAGCTCAAGCAGGGGAAGGGCAGAGAGAGAGGGAGACACAGAATTCGAAGCAGGCTGTAGGCTCTGAGCTGTCACAGTGCAGAGCCCAATGTAGGGCTTGAACTCACAGACTGCAAGATCATGACCTGAGCCGAAGTCACAAGCTTAACTGACTGAGCCACCTAGGCACCCCCATTTTTTTAAGTTTATTTATTTATTTTGAGAGACACAGAGAGAGCATGCTCAGGGGAGGGATAGAGATAGGGGGAGAGTGAGAATCCCAAGTAGGCTCTGTGCTTTCAGAGCCCAATGTGGGGCTCAAACTCACAAACCAAATCATGAGATCAGGACCTGAGACAAAATGAAGAGCCATCAGGCATCCAAATATTTGCATTTTCTTATTGATTAGGAGTTCTTTATATAACAAAGCTAATAATTCATTTCATTCATTATGTTGCAAAAGACTACATCATTTATATTTCTGAAACCTAATTGCTCAAAGACCTACCGAAGGCCTTGGGTGCTAACAACTATCTTGTTCTTTCATAGGCTTGGAGTTTTTAAGCCAACACCTTGGGTCTGATTGTTTAAATACTTTTAGCTGTACGAGCTGACCCTCCTTTTTCTATCTTGAAAACAAGAGTAAATGTTTCACTTCCACCCTAGCCATTGATCGATAACAGCACAGGACTTTAACATTATTCTTATTTTCCAAGTCAGAAGTGTCTTGCTTTTGTTGATAGTTCACATGCTATGGCATTCCTTATGATACTCATAAGCATTTTGGATACAAAAAGAGCACATTCTGTAATTATCATGGTGTTTTGTAGAACCAAGTATGCTAAAAACAGTCAAACACATTCTAGACCCTTAATAAGTATTTGTCAAACTGAACGAAAGGAAACTTCTCAGAATGTTACAAAGCTGTAAAGTCTGATATAAAATAGCACGATTTGCTTTTAAAAGCTTGTTTCAGGATGGAAGTGAAAGGTGTCAGTAATTGACTTTCCCTTTAGAAGGTGATCAAAGAAATTATGGCATGCCTCACTTTTTTATTTCCTTTCTTTCTTTTTTTTAATCTTAGATTGCTAGACCAGACTCAGCTAGTTCTGCAGCTGTGTTCTTGGCTGGGTAGAAAGGCATCTCCATTTTCTGCTCCAGTGACCAGCTATTGTACTGACCATCTCTACCTTTCTTTTAGTTATGTGAAGCAAAGCTCTTAAAGTTACCTGAATATTTGCATAACACACATTGTCCTGAGTTTGTTTGAGCGATTCTAAAGTAAACAGTTTTTTGGCTTTCAAACTTACATGGCACTAAAGAATGGAATTTAGGGTTGGCTCAGGGGGTGGATTAGACGAGGTATTATAAATTCCCGAGTGTGCCCCAGGATTAGGGGTCTGGCTCTTATAGACTCCAAGATTTTCAATTAAAGCTAGGAATATTATCCTGAGTTTATGTTGTTTTCCATTGCTGCTGCTGCTTTCTGCCAAGCAAGAGTTCATGACAGATTTTTTGCCTGTTCTCAAGCAAATAAGAGTAGGCAACACTTACATAGCACCCTTTTTCATATATTAGGCACCAGGCCCCATTTTTCACATTAACTCATTCAATCCTGATGACAAACTTATAAGGTAGGTTGTATGAGGACAATGATAGTTGCTGTAACAAATAAGCCATGGGATGTTATTGATTTAATGCAATAAGTGATTATTTCTCATTGCCTGTAACCCATTTACAGGTGTTTGGTAGAAAGTTTAGGGACCCAAACTTCTTTCATTTTGTAGCTTTTCTATACCTTAGAGCCCCAAAGTCTTTCTCTTCTAACCAGCAAATGGAAAACAAAAACGGGGGATTCTCTGTTGGAGGTTTTAAATGTGTGAGGCCTGAAGGCATTGCACATCTGCCCATGCCATTTTCCGGAACTCAGACACATGGCCTCATCTAACTGCAAGTGTTGTTAAGAAATACAGTCTAGCTGTATTTCCAGGCAAAAAAGAAAGTGGTTTTGGTGAACATACAGATTCTGTCACAGTCCGCTCTTTGGTTACCAAATAGCCTCACTCAACTAACCCTTCTTCCCACACAAACAACACACTCATTCCTTTCCCAAAAGAGACAACCCAATGCTCCTTGCAGTTACTGCAGTTATCTAAAAATCCAGCATTTCTGGGTAATGTGTGGCCTTCTCCATCAGGATGGGATGTTTTCTTCATTGACCATTGATGTCTGAACTGAAGGGACAAACTTCCGTGTCCCATTCATACCCAATATAAAGTGGCGGGCAAGGACGAGATAAAGTAATAGCTGTGCCCAGTTGGAAAGGGAAGACAGAGACACACAGCAATGCAGATAACTGACAATGGTGAAGGCCCAGTGGGAAGGCATTGTGCTGTGACTTGGTCCTGGGAGTAGGAGTAAGTACCTTGGCTCCTCCCTTCTTACTGTAGCCTGATTTTCCACTCTGGGAGGAATTCCATGTCCTTTGTTTTCTGTAGTCCTCTCTGCTTTCTGGAAGGTTCTCCCTTAGCTGTTATCCTCCATGGCCACCTATGAACCATGAGATGGGTGTGGAGGAGCCTGTCCTTTCTGAGGGCTACACAGCTTCTGAAGCCCACTTCCTACTTGTGCAAATTTGGAGACTCAAAGGTTGGTTCAAGGTTCTAACTATCAAAAGCCTTTTAAATCTAGGTTTATTTTTCTTTGGCAATATCACTCCCTAAAAATTCAGAATGTGCTAATCTTTGCTTCCCAGAAATCCCATGAGCAAAAGTTCATACCCAAAGTTTTTTCCTATACATGCTTCTCAAACTTCATTTATGTATTTGCTTCCTCTCTCATGCTTCTGTCTGTTGAGTTGAGAGTAACTGTCTTGAGACTATCTGAAACAATAGGCATGGATGGGAATGTCACATCCTTACTCAGATCGTTGTTAGTAGGCTTGAGTCAGAAGGGGATTTTGTTGCTCAAATATAGTTAGCATTTGGGATCCAAAATGAGTAGGCTTTTATAACCCTTGAGACCGACTATTTCTGGACTCTGTAGCCTCTTTTACTTCTGTTTACAAACCAGCCAATCTTTCCTAAACCCCTCTCTTTCTCATAATTCTCACTAAGAACAGAGTTGTACAAGTGCCTACCTCCTTAACTCTGTGCCCTACGTGTCTCATCTCACCCTAGTCCCTGACCTGGGAAAAATCAACACATCCTATTACTCTATTTCCAGCCACTTCCCCTGGACTACAGGCTTAAGTAGGCATAATGTCTGCCATTGAAGGCAACAGTTGTATCAGATTTTTGCCACTTTACGAAACAGGTTTCTTTCTTTCTGGTTTCTTATATCACTTTCCTCACTAATTACCACTCAACTGCTGAGCTGGTTCTGTATTGTTTTAGGTTTTGGTGATGGCAGCACTCCACTTCTAGCTGCCATTTTTTATATTGCTTGGCATAACAGTAGCTGCTATAACAAACCTTGGAATTTTAGCTTAAGACAATAGTTATTTCTTCTCATAGCCAAGCCAATGTAGGCACCTTGCACATGGTGACTAAGGGCCTCAAGCTGCTGCCACCTTGACTTTTGCCATATGCTGGGATCATGGAGTCCTTTGCTTTCAGACAGAATCAGTGAAAACATAGAGGATCATCTATGGGAGGGTTTTAATGGCCAGGCCTAGAGGTGGTACACATTAGTTCTGTCACATTCCATTGGCCAGAACCCAGTCATTCCACATCGAGTGCAAAGGAGGCTGAGGGATATAATCTAGTCCTGTGCTCAGTGAGAATAGGGACCAGGCTTTGGGGAATACATGAGAGCCTCATTGATAAATATACAGCACCGGAAAAACTGAGTCATAAACCAGCAAGTTCCTTGTGTTTTCATAGTATGTTTGTCTCTATAAAGAAGGAATGTGTCCTTATAGAGGCCTAAGTGCTTGATCACATCTGAGAGTGAGAGTAAGGACTTTGTTCTTAAATGGTGAGTCATGGCAACCCTTTCCTGGGCACATTTTCTATAAGGATAAACTTAGAATAAATTCTACCTGTACCTCCTCCTCTCCCCCCCCCCCCCAATTTTTGTCTTTGCAGATAACCCAAGGATTTTCTGGTGCCAGAGAGCTTGTACTGGATGGCCATAGGGAGGTAGTATCAGGATGGGGAGCATTGGGGCTTTGTCAGAGTAAAGGGCTGGACACTCATTTCTTCAGGAATGTTGACTGATGATGTTTTCTCTTAGAGCAGAACTTGAGTGCCTATAGTTTTGGGATGTGATCCCAAAAAGCACAATTAAGGAAGTGGGTGATGTAAGTCAGAGAGGAGAGAAAACCCAACAAATAGGTTATTGTTGGGGCAACAGGGACTCAATCTTAGTAGAGATCTCTTGAGAAACCATGTGGGGCATGCTTTAGAATTCTCCCAGTGAAAATCAAGGAGGCTGGGGCATTTTTACAACAACTCCCAACCATGTTGATTGAAGGTTGGTCCAGGAGGATTAAGTACCACCTCCCCCATCTATGGGCTATATTTACAAGCAGTCTAGCAAGCTCCTGTGACAGGCCGAGAGGAAGATATCTGCAGACACATTAGAGGGGAGCTGCGAGCCTGACCTAGGGTCTGTCCATTGCTGCAAGAGACCTCGGGTGGTCCAGAGAACATGGGGCACCTGCTGAGATGGGAAGAGGCACAGGGAATGAGAAACAAAGACTCAGATATAACACAGACTCTCAAAATCCGCCTGGCAGACCTCATTGGTTGTAGCTGTCCTCTGGGTGGGGCTGAACTCTGCCTCCATTGTGTATTAACTAGTATTAGCACTTAACATAACATTCTCCAGTTCCATCCACGTTGCTACAAAGCGCCAAGAGACTCTTAAAAACTGAGAACAAACTGAGGGTTGATGGGGAGTGGGAGGGATAGGAGGGTGGGTGATGGCTATTAAGGAGGGCACCTGTTGCGATGAGCACTGGGTATTGTATGGAAACCAATTTGACAATAAATTTCATATTAAAAAAAAAAACCTAGTATTAGCAGCCAGCAGTAATAGAGCATTTACTGTGTCCAGAAGCTATACTAAGGGCTTGACATAAATGATCTCATTTAATGTTCATTGACCATCTACTATGTACCAGGGGAGAAGCAAGAGATGAATAAAACTTACTCTCTGTACTTAATTTAAACTCTGGCAGGAGGGATAAAGAGAACACAAAGGTTTTATACAGCAAAGGATCTATTGGAGTTACAGGACAGTTACAAATAAGTATGGGTCTCTGGGACATGAAACTGACTTCTGGATGGAGGATCAGGTGTCCTTAAGGAAGAAAAAGAAGGAATTTGAACCTATCCTTGAAGGATGGGTAGGAGTTTGACAAGCATATTGGGGGAAGTGCATTTGTGGACAAAGTGATGGAGTGTTTGGGAAGCTGGAGGGGAGGGAGACAAGATGGACATTGCTAGGAAGCTGTCACAATATGATCGAACCTAGGAGTTAGACAAATCTGTAAGCCAGATGTGACACCAAGGTCAAGAAAAAGAAGTCAGATCAAGCATCAAATTGAGGGTAGAGAATATCTCCAGTAGAAAGCAATAAGTATGTGGGAGAAGAAAAGTTTTGGGGAGGAGCGAGATACAGGGGGAGTAGAGGCAAGTGATTCAGGAATAATGTCATGATTGCTAGACGTCTGTAGCAATCCATTCAACTGTTCAGTATATACCCCTCATTCATTGTTCTCATTCATTCAACAGATATTTATTGAACACCCACTGTGTTCCAGCCACCCACTTATATAATGAGGACACAGTAGAGTAGAAATCTATGACCTCATGGAGCAGATGCAGACAATACCATGTTTTAAAAATATCTAGTATTTCAGATAAGTAGCATGGAGAAAACCAAGCAGCGAGGGGTGACAGGGAGTACTACGTGGGGAAGAGGGCTGGTATTTTAATGAGAGTGGTCAGGGATGGCCCTGCCGAGAAAGTGACGTATGAGCAAAAGCTGAGGTTGTAGGGGAGTGAGCTATGCATCTCCTTGGCAGAAGAATGCAACTGTGAAGACCCCAGGCAGGAACAGGGCCTTTTGGTCTGGAAATAATGGGGAAACTGGGCATGGCTGGAGCAGAGTGAGTGAAGGACATGATGGCTGGTGTGAGGTTAGAGAGAGGAAGGCAGACCAGATGATGAAGGTCAGTGGTTTTCAGTGGGGTGGCACCATTCGATAGGGCTTCTGAGATTCATGGAGCTGTATTTGTCCTAGTGTAGTTGTGTCTAAATATTTCCATGTTAAAATACATAATCCATATTTTATTATGAATTGCTTTCTCTTAATTCTGCTCTGTAATTTAGATAGGGCATTATGTGATTTTCTTTTTAAAAAATTGTATGTGGAGTGTGGTGATATTATCCTTAAATTTGATTTCTGGACTGTAAAGGAGGTGTTACACAATGTTTGCTACTAATGGAGGCTTTGAGTCCACCAGGGTCAAGAGCTTCTGAAGAAAGACCAGAAAGGCCATTGTAAGGGCCGTGGATTTGACTGCAGAGCAGAGTGGTCCGAGTAGAGTTAAACAGAGAAATATCATGATCAGATAGGATTAAACAGTTCTCACTGGCTACTGTGTAGAGAGCAGACTATAGAGGGCAAGAGCAGAAGCCAGGAGGCCAGTCAGGAGGTTACTGC
Organism: Herpailurus yagouaroundi; assembly: GCF_014898765.1. Taxonomy (NCBI): domain Eukaryota; kingdom Metazoa; phylum Chordata; class Mammalia; order Carnivora; family Felidae; genus Herpailurus; species Herpailurus yagouaroundi. The sequence continues at coordinate 24,939,453 of NW_024412413.1, read as the reverse complement.
AATGTCTTAGTCTGTCCAGGCTGTTGTAACAAAAATACTATAAACTGGGTAGCTTATAAATAGCAGATGTTTATTTCTTACAATCTTAGAAGCTGGGAAGTCCAAGATCATGGTGCTAGCAGTCTTGGCGTCTGGTGAGAACCCAGATGGCTTTCCTTTGGCTGTCACATCACATGGTAGAAGGGACCTCTCTTATAAGGGCACTAATCCCACTCATGGGTGTAGAGTCCTCACGATGTAATCACTCCCAAAGGCCCCCACCTCCTAATACCATGACACTGGAGATTAAGTTTCAACATGAACTTTGGGGGGACAGACATTCAGACAACAGCATGAAGTAACAGTGGAAGATGATGGTGACTTGGATTGGGATGGTATAGTGTGGAGGGAGAAGTGGTGTAATTCGGGAATATTTTTTGAAGGTGGGAACTGTAGGGTTTTCTGACAGATTTGATGTGGAGTACAAGAGAAAGAGAGGAGTCAAGAATGACACCGTATTTTTGAACTGAGCAATGAAGGATATTGATGTTATCAGCTGGGATGGGAAGCCTATATGTACAGTAGGTTTTGGAAAGCACCAGAATTTATAGGACACCAACTATGTGCCAGGCACTATTTTAGGCACCAGGAATTTTCACAGGTCTGATGTGGAACCTTACATAAAGAAGTTCTTCAGAACAGAAGCTGAGGCTAGCAAGGACCAGGCTGCTCTGACATGTAGGATTCCAGCTAGAGTATAAGTCCTCTGAGGTCAGAAGCATGATTTGGCATCTTGGTCATCTTGGCCACCCACTTAGTATATGTTTGGTCACTATCTGTTGAGTGAATGATGATTCATTGTCTCTAATTTCCTTGATGATCCAAGTGAAAATGGGATAAAAGTCTACCCTGTGTGAACCCATGAAAGTATTAGAATAGCTGTTATGATTTTAGACAGGGGTTTCTTTTAGCCCATTTTAAATATTCTTATATGGCTGTGGCACCTCCAGGCCACACACAGTGTGTTTTATCCCTGAATCTGCGTGCAGGGCTTACCACATAGGAGGTTTTGTTGAATGAATATTTATTGAATGAATACATTTTATGTATTTTTGTTTTGAGAGCGAGAGACAGAGCTGGCAAGCAGGGGAGAGGGGCAGAGTAGGGGGAGAGAGAGAATCTTAAGCAGGCTCCATGCTCACTGCAGAGCTTAATCCCATGGATTAATCCCTGGAACCATGACTTGAGCCTAAATGAAGAGTTGGATGCACAACCAACTGAGCCACCCAGATGCCCCATTTTATGTATTTTTAAAGAATATGTTTATTAGGTAGATTTTATGATATAATTATAGTATCTATTTCATTTGTTTCCCAAGCTTTACTTTCTATTTTATAATAGTTATTGTATATATATTCTTTATTAACTATAATTTTTATGGTTGTGTAATAATCTATTTTACCTGGATAAACTATAATTCCATTATTTTCTCATTAGTCAACATTTAAGATTCTTTCAATATTTCAGAATAATAAACAAGATATCGATGAACATTTCCCTTAATGTACTTTTAATGTATGTAATGTATTTTAACATACTTTAGGTTATTCCAGTAGGGTGTTAAGATTTCTTGAATCAAGGATTATGATAGACATTATTAACATTTGCCAATATCTGTTTCTTCACTCCTTTTGGGCAGGCAGAAAACTTCACTTCTCAGCCTCCTTGCCATTGGGTAGGGCCATGTGATGTGACTAGTTCTGGCCAATGAAACATGAGGGGAAGGGACACGTAAACCTTACCTCTCTACCAACCTGAGGAAGGTAGGCTGAGAGAGCAAGAAGTCAATGTTTGTTATATTAAACTTCTAGGACTCCAGAGTTAATTTGTTGCCACAGCTGAACTATTCTATCCTGACAAATACACAGACTTTGGACCTTATTATGGATTAGGGTATATACAGGAAAATTGCACAACAGTTGGTATATAGTAGATACCCAATAAATATCTACTTAATGAATCAGTGAGACTGCCAAGAATACATGAAAATACCAATTTCATTGTTATCAACAGTAATGGATTTATTATTTGATTGTTCTAGCCAATTTAATAGGCAGAAATATTGCCATGGCCAACAAAAAATCAACCAATTTCTTTGCTTCTTGAAAAGGCTGAACGTTTTTTCATCTGTTGTTAGCTATTTCTTCTTTGGTGTATTATTTGTTCAAAATCTGGGGCACCTGGGTGGCTCAGTTGGCAAAGCATCTGACCCCTTACTTTGGCTCAGGTCATGATCTTATTCTTCATGAGACCGAGCCTGGCATCAGGCTCCATGCTGACAGTATGCAGCCTGCTTAGGATTCTTTCTCTCTCTGTCTCTGTCTCTCTCTCTCAAAATAAGTAAATAAACATTAAAAATCTTTTATTCATTCTCTGTAACTATTTATTGAATGCTTTCACTGTTTTAGATATTGGGGATATAGTGGTAAATGACCTTGTTATCATAGAGCTTTTATTCTAGTATGGGAAAAAACGACATGTAAACAAATGCTTACATATTTTAGTTAGTGGTAAGTGCGATGAAAATCCAGGTCAGTGGCTTCAAGATAGACTAGGTATGTCTTCACACGGGGTCATGTAACATCTTTCTGATAACATCAACTTTTGAAGAAAGGGAATGAGCCAAGAAGATACTGTGAAGAAAGGTGTTGCAGGCGGAAGGAATAGCACATAGGATGGCTGTAAGGTGGGGGTACGCTTGATATTTTGGGGTTACAGTGAGAAACAAGTCTGGCCGAAGCAGAATCAGCAAGGAGAAAGTAGTAGGAGATGGAATTGAAGAGGTAAAAAGCTAGAACATATAGGGTCTCCAAAGCCACTGTTATATCTTTTGACTCTTCTTTGGAGTGTTATGTGAGCCACTGGGGGCTTTCGAGCTGAGGAGTGATGTGATATGATCTACTATTTAAAAGGATTACTCTGGGAGCACCTGGGTGGCTCATTTGGTTGACCGTCCGACTCTTGGTTTCGGTTCAGGTCATGACCTCACAATTCATGAGATTGAGCCCATGTTGGGCTCCACGCTGTCAGCGCATAGCCTGTTTGGGATTCTCTCCTTCTCTCTCTCTGCCCCTCCCCCACTCATTCATGCTCTCTCTCAAGATAAATAAACATTTAAAAAAATAAATAAAAGGATTCCTCTGGCTTCTCGGTAGATGAGATGACATGGGAGAAAGCAGGGGACAATATTTTGATGGAAGATGAAGACAGCTTAGACCAGGGTAACACCATGGATAAAGTGAGAAGGGGTCAGATTCCTGATGCATTTTGTAGTGGAGCTGATAGGGTTTAATGATAGACTGCACATGGGGCCGGCTAAGAGAAATGAAGGAGTCAAGAATTATTCCAAGATTTTTGACTTGAATAACTAGAAGAATGTAGTTGCCATTTACTTTGTTGCTTTATTGAACCATATTTGGTATTTTTCATGGCTCCGGAAAAGGCCATGAGAAATCAAAAGAACAGTGTACTGGGGGGAGCATGGTGTTCACTTTCCAGATCCAGGGGTCCACTGATTGACTGAAAGCAGCTGTGGTCTGCGTCCTGGCAGCAGTACAGTGACTCTCACCTTCTCTGGCTCTCCTCACCATCTCCTTTTCACTTCCAGAGACATGGCCTCTGGTGTGGCTATCTCTGATGGCATCAAGGTGTTTTAATGATACACAGGTGCACAAGCCATCTATGCCGGAGGAGGTGAAGAAGCACAAGAAGGTAGTGCTCTGAGACCTACGGGGGGACAGAAAAGTCCTCTGGGAGGAGGGCCAGGCTGGCAGCAACCCCTATGTGCTTTGTCAAGACACTGCTGGCCAAGGTCTGCTGTTACAGCCTCTGTGATGCAAACTAGGAGATGGAGGAGAGCAAGAAGGGGACCTTGTGTTTATCCTCAGGACTTCTTTTTTTTTTTTTTTAATTTTTTTTTTCAACGTTTATTTATTTTTGGGACAGAGAGAGACAGAGCATGAACGGGGGAGGGGCAGAGAGAGAGGGAGACACAGAATCAGAAACAGGCTCCAGGCTCCGAGCCATCAGCCCAGAGCCCAACGCGGGGCTCGAACTCACGGACTGCGAGATCGTGACCTGGCGGAAGTCGGACACTCAACCAACTGCGCCACCCAGGCGCCCCTATCCTCAGGACTTCTGAGTCTGCACTCCTTGGGAGCAGAACGACACATGCCAGCTCCTAGGATGTCATCTAGAAGAAGCTGATGGAGATTAAGCATGAATTACAAGCAAACTGTTAGGAGAAATTCAGGCACCAGTGCACCCTGGCAGAAAAGCTGGGGGGAGGCAGTATAATTTCTCCCTGGAGGAACAGCCTTTGTCTTCCTCCTCCTTCCATCCCTGATGGTTCCAGCCTTCCTAAACTACTTTTGATCTGATTCCTCTTAGGTCGAAGCAGATCCAGTGTCCCTAGGCATTGCAGTTTATGGAGGGTCTGTATTTTTTCAGCAACAGTTCTGTTCCCCACTTGTTCCTCCTCATTCCTTTTTAAACATTTTTTTAAATGTTCATTTTTGAGAGAGAGAGAGTGCTGCATGAGCAGAGGTGAGGCAGAGAGAGAGAGAGAGAGAGAGAGAGAGAGAGGGAGACAGAGCATCTGAAGCGGGGAAGTGAGCTCTGAGCTGACAGCAGAGAGCCCGATTCAGGGCTTGAACCCATGAACCTCGAGACCATGACCTGAGCTGAAGTCAGATGCTTAACTGACTGAGTCATCCAGGTGCCCCCCATACCGCCAGCTTCTAACCATGGTAGTGACCGTGCTCCTCTGTTTAGTTCTGTGTGTAAGGGGAATGTTGTGAACATGATCCCTCCCTCTCGGGACTGGTTCCCCTCTCCTTTTCCCATGGTTGCAGCCACTCATGGAAGTAAGACTATAAGAGACTGTCAGTTAACACACACACACACACACACACACACACACACACACACACACCCCCAATTAAAAAAAAATTGGATTTGAATTAAATAAATAAAATAACATAAAAAACAAACAAAAAACTGATTGTGGTCTGCTTATGGCCACGGTGATTGGTTTAGGGGTGGGCATTTGACCTTAGATGACCCCATCAGGGGCCCAGGACTTACATTTAATAATTTGGGACAGCTACTCCTTCTACTCAAAATGAACAAAGAAGCATGCTCCCTGAGGCTTCCAGGAGTCCACTTGCTCTTTTGAGAGGAACCAGCCCTGGAATGAACCTGACATCATAGAAAGCTGAGAAAAGACATAAAAATGCTGGGTCTTTTGTGACGTGGTTGAGTCCATCCTGGCTTGAAATCTACCCAGAGACGATTCAGTTACATGAGTTAACAAACTCCCTTTCATTGTGTATGCGAGCTTGGGCGGTGTGTTCTTTTTTTAAAAAAAAAATTTTTTTTTAACGTTTATTTATTTTTGAGACAGAGAGAGACAGAGCATGAACGGGGGAGGGTCAGAGAGAGGGAGACACAGAATCTGAAACAGGCTCCAGGCTCTGGGCTGTCAGCACAGAGCCCGACGCGGGGCTCGAACTCACGGACCATGAGATCATGACCTGAGCCGAAGTCGGACGCTTAACCGACCAAGCCACCCAGGCGCCCCTTGGGCTGTGTAGTCTATTCCTTGCCACCAGCCCCGTCCTAATTGATATAAGCAGCTTTCCATGTAAACGCTGTCCACAATTCTCAGGCAGAATGCTCTCACCACCTGGGATCTCAGAACACAGGAAATAGTCACCCCAGAAAATCTGCAAACCATTTGAGGCTTAGGATTGGAGAGTGACATCATATTCTGGGAGAAGAAAGGCCACCTTCAGAGCAGATGCTGTCCAAACTCCTGGAGGAATGGATCCCAGGAACTGTCAGAGCAGCAGACATCACCGGGCATCGAATGATCTCGGCTGCATCCCCGGCAGTGAGGGCCGGGTGTTCTTCCTTCAAAAAGGGGGTCTTTGGCAACTTGCTTCTGGACACCGAAGTGTTTACAGTCATACTCACCAGTTGCCAGAGGCATGAGATGGAAAGGGATTCTGAATGCGGAGTCTCCATGAACACCCAACAGCTTGTGTCAACATTTGTTTCCGAAAACCCTTTACCAATTTATGCTCCTTTCAAGACCGTTTAGGTTCATGATGAGCAGGAGAGGTTGTGGAGTCAGATCGCCTGGACCTCTCTCCTGGCTCTGCCAGTGCTCGTGGACCCAGAAGGGATCTCAGGGCTGAGGTCAGCCGGCAGATAGAGGCTCTGAGACATCGCAGTCTCAGCAAATGCTCCGCACAGGGTAGTCACCCCAGATCGGAGAGCACTGCTGTGCAGTAGACTTCCTGGAGCCTCTTCTCCCCTAATTGTCTTGATTGTCATCAAGTCTGAAACGAATTCTAGTCTAGTGACTAAAAGCATCAACAGTCTGCAGCGAGACCACGAGAGTCTGAATCTTAGATCCGTCACCTACAGACTGTGCAAGTTACTTAACTTCTCTATGCCTCAGTTTCCTCCTCTGGAAAGAGGAGGTAATAAAAAGGTGTCTTCTCAAGTTGCCTGGAGGATAAATGAGTTACTATGGTGACTCTTAGAACAGCGCCTGGCATCAGTGAATATTAGCTATAAAGTTGCCTGCAACTTGCTAATCAGTAATGACACAGAGATGCCAAATGCAAACATGAATTGAAAGAGAAGAAAGATGCATACACAAAGCAGAGTGCCCATTAATGTCTGACAAAAAAGAGAATGGTTGGGGTGCCTTTCAATGAGGCCCAGATCTTCTCTCTCCAGCCAGGGTGGGGTTTCTGGGCTGGAACCAATGAGATGGAAGGGAAAGCCCAGCCATCTCCTTCCCGCCACCATTAGCCTTCTGGCCCCTCGGCCGGTGTAGCTTTTCTTTTATGCTGCGTTACTGCTACTCCGAGTAGTAACAACCATCCCTCACTTTTTAATTCCACCGTAAGTTTAGGGAGCCCTTTCACAGCTCTCTGTATCCCACTGCCCCCCCGCCCCCAGTAGAGTACTGTCTTCCCATTTCACAGATGGAAAAAACACAGCATGAGCTTGCCATCCAGCATCCATAATATTCAAAAACATGCAAGCATCAGGGACTCTATTTTTCCCTTCTTTATGTTTTTTATTTTCAAAATGTTCTACAGTTTAAAAATGGATTGCTATTTTTTTCTTATGTGTTAATAGTGCTGGTAACTCCTGTCGAATAGTCTACATGCCAGGCACTGCTTTAAGAACTTTTTGTGTGCGAAGGCATTTACTTCTCACAAGAACCCAGTTTGATAGCTACTGTTATTTTTCTCCTCTTACAGATGAGATCACAGAGGCACAGTGACCTGCCATGATTAGGTTTGAACTTCCAACAGTTTGACTCCAGAACCAACACATATAATTACTGTGCTAGCCTACATGTTCGTGGTAGAATTTTAATAACACCGGTAAAGAAAAAAGATGAATTTTTAGGAAAAGTATAATGCCAATACTCAGATATAACTACTGTTAACATTTGGTGTAGGTTAATGGTTATACATCAGGCAGGGGATGGGCGTGGAAGAAAAAGGCATACATGGGGATTATTTGGGGAGCTTTTAAAATATGCCTACGCTTAAGATATTATACCTGAGGGAGAAGGCAAGCATATGAGTATTTGGGGGAAAAAAGTTAGGTGATACTAGTAAACAGCCTCTTTCTTCTTTCACATGCCAATGGCTCCACCCCCATCCTAGTTGAAAGCCACTGGTGTATTCTTCCAATCTTCTATGCATAGCTTCATGTGCACACATAAATGTACACTTCTAAATAACAAATCAGAAACTAATAAACAATAGTTAAAAAAAAGCAAGCAGGTGATGCTGGCCTATTATACGGTGAAATTCCTAATTGCCCTGGATTTTGCTGTACCTCAAAGGCACGTTAGTAAGGACAAATACGAGTTTCCAGGTTGGAACCTGCTAGGCTTTTTCAGCATCAACAGCCCTTCCTGTGAATTTGTTGTTTTGTGATTTGGCAGGTGGAAGTGGCCAAATAATTCTGTGGCCCAGGTTCTCCCAGGGGTCTTGTACCCTGGGCTGATTTGTGCTTTATAGTCTTACAGACATAGCTCCATGCCAGGGCGTTGGACAACTGCCTGTGCTTGTATTTTTCCCCATTTAGGCCTGCACGAGCGCATGGGACAAACCCAGCAGGATGCCTGGTGTGTTCTGGAAGGAGTGAGAGCCTGAGCCGTCGAAGGGAGAGCCAGAATGAGGTCTTCCTGTCTCTGCTTCCTGTGATGGCCCATCATAGCGCCTGTGACACTGCTTCCAGGTGCTGACTTTCTCTCCTGCGCCAGTCAGTGGACCGTGTACTACTTACGTGCAGGAAGCAGGTCTGGTGATTTTGTCTTTCTTCCTCTTTGTATCTTGATTGCTTGGAATGGTGCCTGGGACAGAGGGAGCAGTGGCTTCGTGTCAGGATGAATAACAGGCATGACCACAGCGAATGTCTAGAGGCGGCTCTGTGCCTCAAGACAGACTAATAAGACAAAAGTTTCCATTCCAGTCTTTACAACAACCCCGTAAGAGAAAGTCTAGATTCTATTATTCCCCCCATTGGAGAGCTAAGGAAATTAGGCAGGGAGAGGTTGAATAACTTGTCCAAGGTCACACAGATAAGCGGCCGTCTGCAATCAAACCCGGGAAGCTGAGCCCCAGTGTTCAAATTCATCGTGCCTACTCTTTGTTATTTCTGCCATGCTCTCTCCTCTGATTCAGTGGCCGCAGTGATCACTTTAAGATTTTGCGTCATCACATGACTCCCTGATCAAGAACCTTCACAGCCAGACTCCCCAGCATGGTGCAGAGGCTATCTGCAATTGTCTCCAGTCCTCTTGCCACTTCAGAGCAGCAAGAGTTTGATCCCAACTTGATTTACAAGCTGTGAAACCCTGGCTATATTGCTTAACCTCTCCACTCAGGCTCCTCAACTGTAAAATGAGGGCAATAATGATACTGACTTCATACTGCACTAAGGAGAACTTCATAACCATCGACATGGGAACTGCTTAGAATGTGGATTTGCAAGCTTTTTCTATAAGGTGTCAGGTGGGAAATATTTTCAGCTTTGTGGTCATACAGTCTCTGTCACAGCTACTCAACTCTGCCACTGCAGTGCAAAAGCAGCCATAGACAATAGGGAAAGGAATGAGTGTGCCTCTGGGCCAATAGACAGTTTTTTATGGACACTGAAATGCGAATTTCAAATCATTTTCATGTGTCATGAAATATTCTTCTTTTCTTAAATTTTTAACGTTTATTTATTTTTAGAGAAAGGGAGGGAGACAGAGGCAAAGAGAGGGGGAGACGCAGAATCTGAAACAGGCTTCAGGCTCTGAGCTGCCAGCACAGAGTCTGATGCAGGGCTCAAACCCACGAACTGTGTGAGACCATGACCTGAGCCAAAGTTGGACGCTTAACCGACTGAGCCACCCAGGAGCCCCAGAAATATTCTTCTTTATATTTCCCCCAACCATTTAAAAATGTAAAAACTTTTCTTAGCTCATGAATAGTATGAGAACAGGTGCCAAGCTATATATACATGGCCCATGGGCTGTAGTTTGAAGACTCTTAGTTTGGAATATTGTCTGGTACAGAAGAAGAGCTTCATAAATCCAAGAGGCACAGTGTGAAGTAAAGAGGAAAAAGTAGGAGTTTGTAAGGTGCTGGGGGCTTTGACTTGGTAGGGATGTGTGGATGGAAGGGATGGGCCAAATATAAGAGAGTAAGTTGAGGAATAAACATCTGCTGATTCCATCCTTACACTGACCCAGCACCTTCCATCCTAATTACAGAGGAGATGACTGAGCCTCAGAGAGGTTAGGTAACATGCCCAGAGTTGCACAGCTTTTAAATATTAAAATCAGAACCTGAATCTGGTTTTTATAGGATACCAAAGACTGCTTTTTCTACTTTATCCTAGCGCACTGAACAGATAACAAGAACCTATGATGTGTCAGAGGCTGTGACACATCTGGGAACACAGTGGTATCAGAGATTTAGCTCTGACCAAATGGAGTATAGTCTCATAGGAGATCAGATATTCAAATAAGCAATTATAACTCAGGGTGAACACTCCTATGATAAGAACTCATGGGAGAAGCTCAGAGTTGAAGGTTCTAACCCACATTGGAGAAATCAGAAAAGGCTTCTTGGAGGGAATAAAGTCTAAGTGAGACTGTAGATCAAGAAGGAAAGACCCAGGAAAGCACCACATAGGGAATAATAATATTAAGGTACAGTGTCATGACTGGTTAGCCTGGTTGTCTGTTGGTGCCTCCTACCCCTGAGAAATCTGGTTCTGAGATTCATGGCCTTTGAAGTTCCAATACTCTTTCCAGGAGGGTCCCTGAGTTTTCTGTCCTTAGGTGTTCTCTGCCCCCACCTCCCTGTTCCTGAAATGCTACCATAGTTTTGCCCCACAGCTCCCTGGAGACAAGACTCAGCCCCTTCTCTGTTTTCCTTCGTTATTTCACGTACTCCATGAATTTGGTAAACCTGACTCGAGATTTTGGTGGAGGGAGGGTGTAAACACGGGGAGGGATCACTTCAGGAGCCCAGGGCTTCCGCCCTCTCCTGGCCCCCCACTTCCTTTCTGGAGCTGCAAACAAAATCCTCCCTTTGTCTTGCTGGGAGGGTCCCACCCACCTCTGGCCCTAAGGATCTCAGTTTCTACTTCTAGCGCTTAGCAAAGTATTTTCTCCACAAACACAGCTCTACCTTCCTAAGAGGAATTCCGATGAATAAAGTGTTCTCTTTACACATATATCCTCTTATTTGATCCTCCTAGCAAGCCTCCAGAATAGCTGCCATTGTCCCCATTTTACAGATGGGAAAACTCAGTAACAAGCCCAAATGATAACGTTGAGAGTTAAGCGCAGGACTGTCTGATTCCAAAATCTTTCTCAGGCACTCTATTCTAATACCACTGTGATTAGATCTGGAGAAGGGGGGGGGGGGGTGATGATGGATATAATCAGAAACTGGGTCCATAAAGAATATTAATTTCGCCAGGGACGTTAGTTAAGGATTATGGTGTTCGGTTTGGGAAGAGAACTGCGACCTGGCTGCGGGCGCCCCAGAACACTCAAGCCTGGGGCTCATTCCATGGGCTTGGCCTGAGAACATTCCTGAAAATAGCACTGCAGTTCTTTGATAACTGAGCAGACGCTAAGGAGACAGGGAGAAGAGGAAACAGGAAATGAAGAGAAAGGAAAGGAAGCTAAAGAGAGCCGGTTCTGTAGTCAACAAACAATTTTAGATTCAAAGTGAATCTGCTATTGAAGCCAGAAACTCTAGAGAGGTTCACACGGGCCAAGGTTTTTGGCCAGCTCTTCAGAGAATTTGGTTCCAAGCTGGAGAAATGAGGTTACTACGAAGCCAGAGTCTCAACATATGAATCAAAGCCTCCTTTTCAGCATCCAGAAGGATTTGGGGGACGGAGTCCCGAGCAGTTTCAGTGCTGCATGCCTTGGACCTCGGCCACATGTGGGTATGTGAGTGCGTGGCTCCTTGTGAGCCCAGAGGAAAGCTTGACGTGCACCAGGGAACAGGAGCCCCGCCTTCAGGAAGCCGTGAGCGAGGAGCAGCTAAAATGTGCTTCCTCTTCCCCTCTCTCTCCAGCCCTGAAGGTCACTGTGGGCTGACAAGCCCTTCCCCCACACCCTGCGACTGAGTTCAGCTCTCCTTACCCCACCCCTGCCCTCACAGTGGCCCTCAGCTGAGTCTGCGAGGTTGCTCTTTACCCCTATCGCTCTCCTGGCTGGGCTCTCTCTTTGCACTTCTGCTCTCCAAGATGAAGGGAACCAAATGCCACTATCACACTGGCAGACCCTAGCTGGCCCCAGAGTTCTGCTTCTGTTTCATGAGGGCAGTACGGTGGGTAGTCCTGGAAGTAGGAATTCCTCTGCAGCATCCAAAGAGAAGATTGCTTAGAACAGTGTCTGGTCTGCGGTACATGCTGTAGGGCTGTAAGCTTTTATTCCCTATCCTGGCTCAGCTCCTAGGTATGCTAGAGTGAGCAGCAAACAAAAGAGATGGGGTGGGGGTGATGGAACTTGAAGTTTAAACATTTGAGAGCCAGATGGGGCAAGTGCATACACAAAAGCCCAGGAGGGGGAATTAGCAAGGTACCTTTGTAGAAAAGCAAGCGGACCAGATGGAATCAAGGGAAACATTCCTATAAGTAGTGGGAACAGCTTAAAACTTTTGGGGCCACACTGTTTAGGGTCTTGATTGCCAAGCTAGGGTGTTTGAACTTCATCCTGTAGGTAATGGGGAGCAGGATGGTTTCGATTTTAACACACACATTATTTTGCTATCCTAGATTAAGACTTGGCATTTAATTGAACCCCTACAAAGTTCAGAGGTACAAAGTTGAGCTTGGTGTGAAGTTGAACTCAACCATGCATTTGGGTTCTGTGTCTTTCCTCTCTCCTGCCCCCTCCTTCCTGTCCTCTCTTCTCCCTTCCTGCTCTCTTACTTTCTCTCCCTGCATTTTACCAATTCTAAAACTCTGTGCATTGCATCTTTCTTGTAGTTGATTCCTAATCCTAGGAATCTTCTCATCAACCTGGTGAAAAGATTGGAAATGTGACATGTTCTTTTCTTTTTTTTTTTTTTTTTTTCTTTTTAAAGCAGGATTAGGCAGCTAATTGTACATTCCGTGCAGAAGGGAAAGTATCTAATTTCTCATCTCTGAGGTTGTCAGATCCCGTCCTGTTCTCCCAGAGACTTAATTTATGCTGTCTGGGTTATCATGGGATAGTCCATATGAAGCTCTGATTTGAGTTACTTGTGGGTCCCATTCTCCCCAATCCTAATAGACCAATAGTTTTCAGCCAGGGAGCAATTTGCTCCACAGGGGGCCTTTACAAATGTCTAGAGACATTTCTGGTTGTCACAACTTGGGTAGGGTTGGAAGATAATGTGCCACTGGCATTTAGTGGCGGGGGTGGGGCAGGGATGCTGTAAACACCCTACAATGCATGGGACAGCCCCCACAACAAGAAATCATCTAGTTCAAAATGCCAGCAGTGCTGAAGCCTCTGAGAGAGAAAGGAAAGTGGGGTGAACTGAGTCACTATCTGTGTGGATAGGATAGGGATGGGGCAGGATGACTGACCTGAGGAAAAGGTCCACTGGGAGCAACTGTTCTGAGAAGCATTTGGCATTAGAAAGAAGACCAGAAATTTTTTTAATAATGCCTATTTTTATTGTTGAGAAAGAGAGCATGAGTGGGGAGGGGCAGCAAGGCGGCAGGTGGGGCTGGAGAGAAGATCTCAGGCAGGCTCTGAGCTGTCAGCACAGAGCCTGAGGTGGGGCTCGAACTCACGAACCGTGAGATCATGACCTGGGCCGAAGTTGGACGCTCAACCGACAGAGCCACCCAGGCACCCCCAGAAATTTTAATACACTACTTATGAGCAAATGCAATTTGCCTATTTTTAACTAGCTTCCCTCTGGAAATAATAGAAGTTCAGTATATAGCTCCTAATGATAATTAGTCTACCAAAAACGTAACCATTGGAAACCTCCACTTGTTAAGTGTCCTGTGAAACCTGATGTATTCATGGCTTCTGAAATGCTCCCAGCGTGAGTACCTACAGCTGTGTTTGGCTTTATTTTGAAGGCTCTTGTGGCTTTGACTTTAGAAACATAGGTAATAGTCTTGGAAGGGAGCAGGTACCAGACATACATTTTGGTGGGGGACTATGTAGCATCTAAAGCATTTTATATCCAGGTGGTCAGTCCTTGAACTTGATCCTCTTAGTAAGAATGCGGTTGATTATTAACTGCATTTGGAGGAGTAGAGAGTGATCCCAGTGGTTCGCTGGGTCCATAATGTCTCTCACACATCAGCTGGTCTCAGCCCTCTTCATAGTTAAGTTCTGCCCACCAAGCTTGGTCCTTGACCTTGTGTCCTCATTCCCTAGTGTCCTCATCCAGTCCCAAGACATTAATCCTCTCCATATGCCAGTGGCTCCTGATGCTCACAGGCAACCCCACTGCATTGTCCTCCTTCCCTGAAGGACCATTTCACATCTTCCTTCTCCTCAAACCTCCACCATCCCTGCCCCATCACTCTACATGGATGACCTCATTTCCTGTTTAGAAAACAGAAGCAATCAGAAAAAACTTCTACAGATTCCACCCCATCTACCAGCATCCGTGTCCTTTTGCTTTTCTTCCTCCCCAGTCACCATGGTCCAGCTCTAGGCTCCTCCCCTCTGCCTCCTGGACATCATTTGCCTCCTTTCTCCTGAATTTGTACTTTCCCACCCCTGCATTATTCCTATCAGTTTATGTACAATATATTCCATATTCTTAAAAAAATCTTCCTTGATCCTACATCTCCCTAGCAGTTGCCCCAGTTTCAGCTCCATTTACCAGCCAAAAAAAAAGGTTTGCCTTCTCATCTTCATTCTCTGCAACTTGTCTGTCCTGAACCTTTTTATTTATGCTTTCATCCCATCAAACCAGCAAAACCTACTCTTTTCAAGGTCACCATGACCTCCATTTGAGACGTTCAGCAGCATCCACCCCGTGGGGCACAGTCCTTCTTGACACACTCCTGACAGCCTGGGAGAGCTTGATTGTTTCCTTAGCAGTGAAAATGTCTTCCATGCAGGGAACATTTAGAATTTAATTGCAGAGGTGAAGTAAATCAGTATTAAGTTGTTTTATGTTAAATTTGGGAATATCTGTGTATTTGATATTTTAAGACTCGTAATGTTTAAATGAATTTGGTGTATCAGAAGACAAGATGCTATATTCAAAGACTTCTGTAAGAGACTTAACAAAACTAATTTTGTAATCAAAGAATTTTGAACCAGTTACACTTTATTTATAAGCTTAATTTTTTTGGTTTTACAAGAATGACTGAAATAGTCAGGATTTTTTTTTTTTTTTTTTTTTTAGTCACTTAATTCATAGTTAGTGAATTAGCATAGAGGGTAAGAGCCAAAATCTGGATTCTGGAGCCAGACTTTGTGTTTCACAAAACAGTTCAGTTATTAGTAGCTAGATGACCTTGTGAGAATTGCCCTCCGTACCTCAGTTTTCCTGTATTTATAACAGGAATGATAATAATATGAGTTATCTGCTGGAATTTCTATGAGAATTAGAGTTAATGATGTAAATTGTTTACGATAGTTTCTGGACATGGTAAGGGCTGTGTTAGCTGTGTTAGTGAAAAGCAAATAAAATATATTAAATTTATAAATGTAGTTAAAAACCTTTAAAAAGTTGTTTAGTGAACTAAGTCTAAGTGGAACAAACCCTTAATCAAACCCTCCCATAAAACAAGTTGTTAAGATTTCCCTTGGAAATCGCATAATAAGATTTGTAGAAGTCACTTGGGAGCTTGAAGGAAGAAGAGGGATTCTAAGCTTGTTACTCTAATAAATCAAATATGGCTTACAAATATAAGTAGTCCCAAAGTACACTTCCTTGGATGACAAAGTTGTCTTCTGGGACATTCGAAATCTCACAAAGGCGAGCTAATTTCCTAAGAGCCCTGGCATCCATTGGTTGCCCCCTGGGATTTGAAAGCTTCTGTGGAGCAGCCCTGGGGCCCTATGGTGAGGAGCCAAGCTTAGGGGAACCTGCAGCTTGAAGCAAAGCTGCCCAGCTAAGCCCCACTCAGTTTGCCAATCCTCAGCTGATGCATAGGTAAGTGAGCGAGTGCTTTATGCATATTAACACAGTTAATCCTTATAATAACTATATGAAGTACTCATCATTAATATTCAGATGAAGAAACTGAGGCCTGGGGAAGTTAAGTAATTTGTCTCAGGCCACATAGCTAATTAGTGGTCACACAGTAGGGATTCAAATTCAACAATCTGGCTCAAGTCCGTGGTTAACTACACTTTGATATCATCTATTCTAATATAATCTATGACATAAAAAAATTGACAGTTGTAGCCCACTACATTGATTTCATGACCCTGTGATTTTAAAAACCTCCTCCAAGGAGTTATTCTGTGAGAGCCAGAACTAAAAGTCAAACTGTCTCTCAAGAATCTTAAAAACAAAATTTCCACAGTTGGGTTGTGTTCCTAGTTTCTGTCATCACTATCTTCCCCCTGACCCCCAAGTAAAAGCCCTCTGAACGTGCTCTTTTGTGCCTTGGTGGTGAGGAGCTCAGCAGATAGAATAACACAGGCCAGACGTGCTCTCCCCCTCACTCACCCACTTCCCCTCAACTCCCAGGTGCTACAAAATCAACAGGAATTCACAACTTCCTGATGAAAAAGAGTGACTGTCACCAGCATTTCAGGGAAAGGGAATGGCTGCCTCCTAGCGCTCTCAGGGGCTCTTTGAGCTATTGCCTCATGAAGAAGAGTTTTGGGTCTAAACCGAAGAATAAAGTCTGATTCAACGACAGGAGTTTCTGAGGGATCCAGAACACCGAGTGGGTCAGGGCAGTGAGAGCCTTGGACAGTTTTAGAACTTGATTTGAAATAGAGGCTATAACTGTAGCATTACAACTTTGAGACAAAGGGAACCAGTTAAAACTCTCATTCCATTGTGTATGGAAAGGCCAGCCATGGGCAATAGAACAGCTCTTTGATTTTGTTTGGACACATTGGAAAAAAGTATGTTTTCCAGTTTTATTGAGAAATAATTGACCTGCATCACTGTATACATTTAAGGTATATAGCATGATGGTTTGATTTATGTATATCGTGAAATGATTAGCATGGTAGGTTTAGTGACCATTCATGATCTCATATAGATACAATAAAACGAAAAGAAAGAAAAATTTCCCCTCATGATGAAAACTGGTAGAATCTAGACTCTTAACCACTTTTCTATATGTCATAGAACATTCTATATACTCATCCTGTTGTACATTACATCCCTAGTCCTTCTTTATCTTGTAACTGGAAGTTTGTACCTTTTGGCCACTTTCCTCCGATTCCTCCTCCTCCCACCCCTGCCTCTGGTCATCATGAGTCTGACTTCTTTTGTTGAGTTTGGTGTTTGTGTTTTTTAGATTCACGAGTAAGTGAGATTATAGGATATTGGTCTTTCTCTAACACCTACTTAATGTCTTCCGGGTCCAGCCATGAGAAAAAATAATTCTATAATTACAAGTTCCATGTGAAAAGGAAATAGAAATACAATTTCCAGGTTTACATATATATAAGCCTCAATTCAAAACTGATATCAGAGAGTATTGATTTTTTTTTTAAAAAGTTAAGTGGAGGCAACTGAAAGTATGTGGAAAAGGTGTTTTATATAACAATCTTTCAAAATTTCTCCTATAATTTAAATATTTTAAGTAAAAGTAATAAGAAAGTAATCAATGCTGTCCCACTGCACCTTACCTTGCAGGGGCTGTCTTCAGGGATTCTTTAAGGCAGCAGATTACAAGCTGGCTGCAGTTGAGAGATTGACTGAAAGCTTCCATACTGTACATTATCTCTTTTTTTCTCTTTCTTACATTTAAAAAGAAAAACCCAGAAGGATGCAGAAAAACACAAATTTGTATAAATGAGGGTATGCCAAGAGAGTGGGCAGTTTGACTTTACGATCTCATGAAGGAAAATTCATGACCCTATGTATACACACACGTATGTACACATACACACGTATATACATATATGTACATATCTGTACATATATGACATATACGTGTGTGTGTGTATATATATATATATAAAATAAAAAATATATAAAATAAAATACACACACACACATCCAGAACCAGCAATGGGGCTTTGTTTATATTGCAAACAAATATTTTTTAAATGTTTTTTTTAATGCAAAATAGCACCTATTCACTTTGGTGTTAACCACATCCAGAGTCTCTAACAGAATTGTGAACAGTGTAACAGTCTCGTGCTGATTCATGTTCTTGAGGTGCCTTTGGAGACACAGCCTCTGGGCTGTGACTCCATTTTGCACAGGTGTAATAAACTCTACTAGAACCAGGGGTGGTCTGGGGACCTTTCAGTTCCAGCCTATAGTCAGCTATTGACAAATTTTTGCTTCCTTGTTATCCCTGGACAATCTTTGTTTATCCCAGGATCTAATTTATATATTAAAAATTATATTGTAGCTGTTTTTTTAAAGAATTCCATAAGACTCATAAGATAATGAGTAAAACACTCTGATTGCCAATTAATCAATCTTCAATCCATTTTTACCAAGTCATACATCTTCCACCCACTGTGGAAGACACCAAAGTAGAGATTCCTGTACGGGGTTTGGGAGACATGAGATACTCATTTTCTTTTTTAGTTTTGGAAATTTTTGTTTTGATAGGATTTCAAACTTAAAGAAAAGTTGCAGGAAGAATACAAAGATCCTGTATGCTCTTCCCCCAGATTTCCCAACTGTTAACAATCACCTAATTGTTTTTTGTCATTCTAACATTGTGTTTGTTCGCGTGTGTGTGTGTTCGTGTTTGTGTGTGTGTGTGTGTGTGTGTGTGTACTATTTTTTCTGAACTGCTGGAGAGTAAGTTCAGACATAATGCTCCTTTACTCCTAAATATTTCAGTGTGTATTTCCAAAGAATGAAGACATTATCTTACAGTACAGTTTTCATATTTAGAAGCTGAAACTGATACCATATTATTTTCTAATGTACAGTTCTTACATTTCATCAATTGTCCCAATAATTTCCTTTGTAGAAAAAATAGTTTATTTTTCTGGTCCAGAATCCAATCCAGGGTTACAAGTCATACTTAGTTATCATGTTTCTTTAGTGTCCTTTAATCTGTAAGTGAAATCCTCAGATTCTGTGTCATGGCCTTGACATTTTTTAAGGGTAGTGACTAGTTACTTTGTAGAATGTTCATCAGTTTGGGTTAGTCTGAGATTTCCTCACAATTAACTCAGGTAATGTATTTTTGGCAAGAATGCCTCAGAAGTGATACTGTTTCTTCTCACTGCACCATATCATGAGACACATCATGTCTGTTTGTTCCATTCTTTACAATATTAGCTTTGATCATGAAGTTGGTGTCTGCCAGGTTTCTCTATTGTAAAATAACTATTTTTCTCTTTGTAATTAATAGGTAATTTGTGGCAGAAACTTCCTTATTAAACTTTTACTGACTAATTTTAGAATCCAACTGATGCTTCTTTCTGAATCAGTAACTATGACCATTTCTAAATAATAATGATTTTCTTTTTTTCCTAGCTTTACTGAGGTATGATGACAAATAAAAATTGTATATATTTAGAGTGTACAACTTGATGTTTTAATATACATATGCATTATGAAATGATTATCATAATCAGGCTAATCAACATATATCACCTTACATTTTTACCATTTGTGTGCCTGTGGTAAGAGCATTTGATCTCCCCTCTCAGCAGTTTTCAAGCATTTAATATATTAGTATTAACTGTAGTCACCATTCTGTATACTGGGCCTCCAGAACTTATTCATTCTTCATATAACTGAAAATGTGTGCCCTTTGATCAACATTTCTGCTCCCCTCAACCTCCAAGTCCCCTTTCTACTCTTGATTACTATGAGTTCAACTTTTTCTTTTCTTTTTCTCTTTTTTCTTTCTTTCCTTTCTTTCTTTTTTTAATACTCCACATAGAAGTGGCATGGTGCAGTATTTGTCTTTTGGTGTCTGGCTTAATTAGCATAATGTCCTTCAATGTCATTCATGTTGTTATAAATGAAAGTATTTCTTTCTTTTTCAAGGCTGAATAATGGTCCACTATATGTATGTATATATGTGTATATATACACCACATTTTTTAAAATATGAAACTTATTGTCAGATTGGTTTCCATACAACACCCAGTGCTCATCCCAACAGGTGCCCTCCTCAATACCCCTCATCCACCCTCCCCTCTGTCCCACATCCCATCAACCCTCAGTTTGTTCTCAGTTCTTAAGAGTCTCTTATGTTTTGGCTCCCTCCCTCTCTAACCTTTTTTTTTCCTTCCCCTCCCCCATGGTCTTCTGTTAAGTTTCTCAGGATCCACATAGGAGTGAAAACATATGGTATCTGCCTTTCTCTGTATGACTTATTTCACTTAGCATAACACTCTCCAGTTCCATCCACGTTGCTACAAAAGGCCATATTTCATTCTTTCTCATTGCCACGTAGTATTCCATTGTGTATATACACCACATTTTTGTTATCCATTCATCTGTTGATGGATGCTTAAGTTGTTTCCATATCTTGGCTATTGTGGATAATACTGTGATGAACATGGGAATGCAAATATATCCTCAACATAGTGATTTTATTTCTTTTGGATATATACCTAGAAGTAGATTGCTGGATCATATGGTATTTCTATCTAATGCCTTGGATGAAAAGGCAATCCACAGAATGACAGAAAATAATTGCAAATTATATACCTGATATGAATCTAGTATCTTCAATATATAAAAAACTCTCACAACTGAACAACAACAAACAACCCGATTACAAAATAGATCTAAATAAACTGTTCTCCAAAAAAGTTATACAAATGGCCAAAAGATGTACAACCTTGTTAGCCATCATGGAAACTCAAATATTGAAACCTTGATGGTTTCACACCAACTATGATTACTAGAATAATAATAATAGTAACAAAAACAACAACAACAAACAACAATAGATATAAGTGTTGGTGAGGATGTAGAGAAATCACAACCCTCATATATTTGTTGCTGGTGGGAATATAAAAGCAACCACTTTGGAAAGGAGTCTGGCAGTTTCTGAAAATGCTAAACCTAGAGTTATCATACTGTCCAGAAATTCTAATCCTAGGTGTTCATCCAAGAAAATTAAAGACCTAGGTCCACATGAAAAAGTATACACAAATGTTCATAGCAACATTACTCATAATAGCCAAAAAGTAGAAACAATCAAAATACCTATGAATTGATGAATGGATAAACAGAATGTACATCCATATAACATCCATATAATAGTATAATATATCCATGTAATAGAATATTATTCAGCTATAAAAAGGAATAAAGTACCAACAGATGCTACAGCACGAACGAACCTTGAAAACATCATACTAAGTGAGAGAAGGTAGACCTAAAAGGCCAGGTGCTATATAATTCCCTTTATATGAAATTCCCAGAGTAAGCAAATCTATAAGATAGAACGTAGATTAGTGGTTGCCTAGGGTTGTGGGGCAAATAGAGAGTGACTGCTAATGGGTACAGTTTCTTTTCACAGTGATGAATAATGTTTCAAAATTGATTGTGATACTGTTGTTCAACTCTGTGAGTATACTAAAAACCATTCAATTGCAATGGTAAGTGAATTATATCTAAATAAAGCTGTCCTATAGAAATAAAGAGAAAGGAGAGAGAAGAGGGAGAGAAGAAAGGAAAGGAGGGAGGGAAGAAAGAAAGAAAGAAAGAAAGAAAGAAAGAAAGAAAGAAAGAAAGAAAGAAGGCTAAACCATGGAAAGTCATAGGGGTGGGGTTGCTGGGGATGAGGTCATCATGGCAGACAGTAGTTAGTAATACAAACAGAAGAAGTCATCACATTGTGGAAAGTCCTATAGGCCACGGTAGGGTTTGGCTTTTATTTTAATTGCAATGGGCAGGCATTCGAGGGTTTTAAGCAAAAGGGTGATATGATCTGATTATAAAAAATAACTCTGGCTCTTGTGTAGAGATTATACTTGGGGTGGGGTGGCAAGCCTGGACATGAGGAACTCAAGTGAAAAGTTCTGTGCTATTTACTGGGTCACAGTAATGGGTAATGACACGCTTTCATGACTGATTCCATCATTTAAACAAATAATCTTCATCCTTCTCTCTGCCTCTGGCCCATCCTCACTTCCTCCTATACCCCCTCTAGCTTCTTTTCCAAGGAAAGGGAACGTGGTAAAATCAGCAAACACCATCACCAGATCTTCAGTCTATTCACTATACTTGGTTTAGAAATAGGACTATTCTAGTCCATTCAACAATTCTTTATGGAGTAGGAGAACAATAGAAGGGCATGTGGACAATGAGATCGTGACTTTTCCCAGACACTGTCAGAAAGGAGTTCATGGTCACCATGCTCAAAGCAAAAGAATGTGCCCAACTGGGGTTTTGAGGATAGAAAGGCCAAAAATAAAAGAAGATATTCTTGATTTTTGAGTTACAGTTAGACAGGAAGTAGGGGCACACATTCATGATGTTTAGGAAACTGCAAAGGATCAAAAAGAAATACACAGCTCACTCTTATCACCTCTTGGAGGTTAATCACTAACACTCATATAACACACCCCAACCTGAGCATCAACTAGTCTTCCAAGGATTCCCAAGTTCCTGCTTCTGGGGGCTGATAAATGACATTACCCAGAAGGTGTCATGTGACATGGTTAGCCCATCTTCTTCTAAAACACCAATCAAGAAGTTCTCTTCTTACCAAAGTGGTATAAACTCCTAGAAGGAAAATTCAGGTGTTATGGGTCCTACAGCTTTTGGAGACCCTCTTTAAGGAAGAGTACAGAATTGCAAGTACAAATTTAGGTATGAAATGAGTATTGAAAAAATGTTAAATGTTGACACATACCACAAACACCACAAAATCCATTAACATAACAATATTTCATTTATTAATTGACCACCTGGAATACCTTGGTAATATTTTTCCCCAACAGTTTTGATTGCATACTCTTTTAACCTCTCCATATGAAAACAGTGTTGTAAAATGGTTGTTATGAATAGAGAATAGGAAGATAATCCTGTCTTTCCTTTTGCATGGTTATTTCTTTTCCTTAATGTCCATGGTTTGGAAAAGTTCCTTTGCATTTCAGAATCTTTTGTTGGCAATGCTCCTCCTGCATGTACTCTCACAGTCTCTTGTTTTAGCAGTGTCTTTGATAGAAGCTGCCACCAGCAGCTGGTCGAACTTGGCCAGGTCCTTGACATGCCCATGCTCCTCCAAGTCCTGGGGCAGCCATGAAACCTAGTCACAACAGCTTCTGAGCAGAAAGCAGAGCAGCATCTAGTTCAGTCCTTTCTTCTAATGATCAAAGATAGAATTGGAATGCTCCATGAGGCCCTCTGGGGCCACATGGGATTTGGGTGCTGGGTGAATGTGAATATGGTTCAAGCAGCCAGCTAACCCTACCTGAAATCCCAGCACCATACTAGGGCAAGGGGATGACCTTTCGTCTGGGATCAACTCTGTGCCTCTTATACTGGGCTCCTGCAATCTTATAGGGGAACCCTTGGAGACTTAGAAAGGGGCTCAACCAAATGAAGCTTAAACTCCATTCATTTCTCAGTAAATCTGCCTCTCCAAGCCCCAGTTGTCAACAGTAGAGGCAGCTGTGGCCACTGGACAGGAGGATAATTATAGCCTTGTCCACAGCAAAAAGAACCCAGATAAAATTTATCTTAGGGTTAGGATACCAATTTGGCTACTATTACAAAAGTCAAAATAATAGTAGCTTAAACAAATAGAAGTTTGCTTTTCTGTCCTATAACAATCAAAGTATAAATGGTCTAAGGCTGATGTGGTGGCTCCATGGTAATTAAAATTCAAGTTTCTTCCACTATGATTCTCCTTTATCCTCAACAGAGGACTTCTATCTTGTAGTTGAATATGGCTGCTCTAGGTTCTGCCATCATATCTGCATCCCAGCCTACAGAAAGGTAGAAAGAAGATGTGGGAGGTGATGTTATCCTTTCCATTTCAGATCGTGGACCAGCATACATCTTATCTGCCCAAATCTCTTCTGCCCACATTCCATGAGTTGAAAATTACTCTTTATCTCATTTAGGTGCAAGAGATGTTGGAAAGTATAGTCTTTAGTGAAATAGTCATGTGTCTGACCAAAACTCAGAGGCTATATTCTCAAAGGACGTAGGGAGGATTGGCCGCTGGGGACGGCCAGCAATGTTGCCACAGGGAAAAAACCAGATCAACTGAATGCACCATTTTGTATCCACATCAATGATTTTGTTAGTTTTCTGTAACTTTTAAGACCACAAGGGAACTACTGGTTACTGGTGCCTCTAATGTAAACATTTGCAGTTATGTTTTTTAGCAGAGAAGCTAAAAACTCAGTGAATAACCAACTCAATCTATATTCCCGCTCGCACTTAGATGTAAGCATAAAAAGAGTTAAGTATCTGCATAATAGAGCCCAAAGAAACAAACTAACGGGACGCTCCCACGGTCCACTGCATGAGGCTTTAATGGGTTGAATCCTTCTCTATCAGCAATTCAGTAAATTCACTTGAAAATGGAATGGATTCATTTCTGTACAATGCTAGAAACAGCAGGATCACATCTTCTTTTCCAACCCCCCCACCACCTCCCCATTCAAACTCAGATGTTGGCTTCAACATTAATACAGTGATACATTCTGAATACAAAGAGCACACCCTTGGAGCAAATTGTAAGCTTGGAACCATTTCCTCACCTTGTTTACTCTGGTCTGAATGGCTGGTTCAGGTTATGCCAAAGTGTGCATTGGTATCAGTGTTAAAGAAGCCAGCGACTCAGAACTGAGCTCTAAACATCATGATCAATGCAAGGCTGACTTGATGACCCACAAGCATAATATAATTTATGCATTCATGTCCAAGCTCAATGAGTAAAACAAATGTTATGACATTACAAGTTATGTCAAAATTACTCCCAAACCACCAGTGAATTTAACAATATAATCAATCAAAAGCCATCAAATGTGTAGTTTAGGAAACCAGCCTATATAGGCCACATAATGAAAGAACTGAAATTTTCACCCATCAGCGAATTAGCTGGGCCTTCTGAAGACACAGGCAAAAAAGAATGATGGAACCAGGGGGCTCAAGAAGTCATCACACACAGTCCCCCCCCCGTCTGGGGTCAGGTCAATACTTAACCTATTTTTAGCAAACTTGAGTAATGAGAATTGAACTGTCTTCCTCTGAAGTCTGTTCCAGGGTCCAATTAGGAAATGCTTTCATATTCACAGCCACCATTGTGCTGCAATCTTAACCCATTTCCTATAATTTGCTCCTCCATGGAGATGGAAAACAGCTGGCCATTTCCCCCCCTTGTGATAATCTTTCGTGTTCAAAACCATACATACTCAGGTCTCTCTTTTCCATGTTAACAAACCCAGACTCCTTTGCCTGCTTTCAGACCACTCTTATTTTCCAGGTATTGTTGTGGCTTTCCTATCTTTCCTATGGATTTCTCCATATCTCTTTTAAAATGCAAAACCCTACACTGAGTGGTTTAAAATAGCCTTGCTCAGTCTGAGGAATGCTGAAGGATGGTCTCAATCTCAGTATTGCACAGTCCTGACCACAGGCCATGTTTAAATGGTAGTCCTCAGTGGCCTTCAGGTCATTTCCATGACCTGTAAGCCTCACTAATTTTTCCCCAATAAGGATTCCATTCTGCTTTTAGAAAACTACTCCTCTTGTTTGTCACGGTGACTTAGGGCATGATTTCCCTCCTCCAAAATGTTAATATAGCCACCAAACTTGATGTCCTCTGTGACTAATAAACACATTCTAAATGAATTACTACAGCTTCAGACAAAGATTGTTAACAGCCCTAAACTAGCACATTTGAGTCACCAATAAATACTTCGCTCCACTGGCTGCTTCAGGGCATGAACAACTCCACAAATGCAGTTGGGTTCACTTGGCTTATTGACTACTGGATACTGTGGAAAGAACAAGGAAAGACCCGGCTTTGGGCCAGGCCAGGGTTTCTTGATGTTGGCACTATTGATATTTGGAGCCAGAGAATTCTTTATTCTGGGAGGCTGTCCTGTGCACTGTAGGACGCTTAGCAGCATCCGTGGACTCCACCCACTAGATGCCAGTAGCAATCCCCTGCTCAATTATGACAGTCGAAAATGTCTCCAGACATTGCCAGATGTCCCCTAGTGGGGGGGGGGGGTGCAAAATCCACCCCAAGTTGAGAACCACGGTTCCAGATGTTTGACTTCCCTTTCCAGACAGAAAGCAAATTGGTTCAAGGATATTTGCTCCCAACAAAACCTCATTATCTACGACCCAGCATCCCAGGAACTGCTGGACTGAGTACTCATCACAATGTGGAGGGGCTTTTCTGTACTAATTTCATCCTCTGAGGTCGAGATTATCACCCCATTTCATAGATATAGAGTGGTTGAGCTGGGCATGAGTAGCACATAGCCACCAAGGGGCTTATTTGAACCCACATCAGCCAGGTTCCAAATCCTCTGCTCTTTTTATCATCTAACACCACCCCTCCAGATGGGTGGACCATTGACAGTTCCCCAGAGCCCATCCTTTCCCTTTGCATAAGATGAAGATTTCCTCTTGCAAGAACTCTAGAGCCTTCTTTAAATCAAGAAGCCTTGGTAGCAACTCTGACCCACATGGCCCTGTCTCTCAGAGTGCAGTGGCTCTTCTGACTCTTTATCAGTTTTCACCTCTTTCAGCATATTGGCTGGCTTCCCCTGGCACAAGACCCTGTCATTCCCAAAGCACCTGGTCATGTGCTGTCACGTTTGGTTCAGGGGGACTGAGAGGCCTGATGATTCCCCCAGTGGGTGAATGGCTTGGGCAGGCCTGTAAGTAGGGGTAAGCCTCCTGGCCTTACCTCCAGAACTTACACAAGGGGGTGTCTGTTTTGGTTAGATAGCAGTGGTATTCTTTTTATAGTCTGTGCTTTTGTATTGATACACACTGTTATTTTGTTTCAACATTTCTCCCAGAGGGCTGGTTCCCTGGGTCCTCCCCCCCCCCTTTTTTTAAAGTTTATTTATTTTTGAGAGAGGCAGAGAGGGAGACAGAGGATCTGTGCGCTGTCAGCACAGAGTCTGATGTGGGTCTTGAACTCATGTTAGATCATGACCTCAGCCGAAGTTGGGCGCTTAACCAACTGAGCCACCCGGCGTCCCCTCCCTCTTTAATCTCATAGACTGAAGGCAGGTTTTCCACTTGGTTGTCACACAAACCTTTAATAATGGTGTCATTTTCTTCCTTCAGTAGTCTCCCATGGTTTTCCTT
Organism: Herpailurus yagouaroundi; assembly: GCF_014898765.1. Lineage (NCBI taxonomy): Eukaryota > Metazoa > Chordata > Mammalia > Carnivora > Felidae > Herpailurus > Herpailurus yagouaroundi. Next base: position 24,912,469 of record NW_024412413.1, on the reverse strand, counting down.
AAAGGTGAATTCATTTATTTACACAGTCACTCCCACGTCTCAGGAAACCTGTTCGGGCTGCATCCGTGTGAATGATCTCGCCAGCCCCGCAGATCCAGCACCTCCCTGGGTTCACCCCACTTTCACAGCCACTAGAGATTTCCTTCCCCTTCTTTCTGGTGGCGCATATCCGGCCAGGCACCAGCTCAGTGCCAGCATCTCCTGGAGGCCCCTAGCCACTCCTCACCACTCGGTCTCCCCCATGCCTATCTCACTGGGCTGAGGTGAGAACTGGACAAAACACTGTATGTGAGCTATGCGGTCCTATACACAAGAAGGGTATTATGACGAATTTAGTATATGATGTGAAAAGGGCATCCTGTTGGCTCAGACCCTTTGTCCCTCACATTTCGTTCCCATTGGCTTTTTCTTGCCAAAACCCTGAGCTCGAAGAACTGCACCTTCCTGCAGCCTGTTTTCTTTATCTCGCTGATTTCTCTCCTTCCTTCCTTAGAACCCTGAATGTTATCATTTTGTAGTCATTTCCACCAAAGTTCCCGGGTATTCTCTTCAAAGATGGGAGAAGTGTGGATATGTTTAGGGTCTGAGCAAGACTCAGGAGTGAGGGAAAAGTTGAAGGTATAGGAGTCAGAGAGCCGTGTTGAAAGAACAAGTCACGGAGGGGATAAGAGAGGATGGAGTCCCAAGAATAGGAGCAAGGGCTGAGTTAGGAGGGACACCAGTAAGATGAGTGGATGTGTGGACAAGTTGAAGGCAGGGTAGGGGGAACATTTCAAGGTCTTCATCTTGTGCAGTAGGAGGCTTGGTGAAGTTGGGTGTTGGGTGCGGCCTTGACTGGCCCAGCAATGCTCAGTGACCCAATGTAGGGTGGAGGAGGATTGCCGGGGCAGTGAGGTTAGTGGTTTGGAGGGCAGGTGTTGGAAGAAAAAGCTGTGAAGGAGCAGAGCACGCACATTCAACCTGATAACCGGTAGCCTCCAGACTTGGCAAGAAGGAAGTAGAGCAAAGAGGGTTCGTGGACCCGGTCTGAGTCCTCAGCAAGGGAGACGAAAGGCTAGACATTTGTGGTCTGAAACCTGCAGGTTAGAGTTTCAGATTTCTGACAGAGAACACTTCGAGGTGATGACAAGGCTCAGGCAGGGATACAGGTTGGCTGCCCAAGGACAGTGCAGTGAGGGTCACCCCACACAACCGTGTGAATGCGCTCTGCTCCCATGGCCTGGCTGATGTCACATAAACTGGGGAAAACTTTCCTAGCCCAGTCCCAGGAATGAGTCCTGCACGACCTGAGCCATGCCTTCCTTCCTGTCTCCACTGACCCTCCCGGGCATCAATTTTGCCAGCTTCGCCTTTGGCTCTCTCCTCAGATATCTTGCGTGTGTTTTCCTCCATTTCCACAAATGGCTGTGACCGTTCCCAACAGCGATCCCGCCTTTCCATCCTGACATTCAGATTCCCTCGGGTAACCCTCTCCCCAAGGATCCTCCTTCTTCGACACCATCCCAGTGCAGGTTGCTTTCACCCCACTGGCCTTGACCTGAAGTGGGATGTGGATAAGCCTCCTGGATATTGAAACCACCCAGACAATGGCAGCCATCTGGGTGGAGAGGAAGATTCTAAGGCAGGTTCTCAGTGAACGTGGGCAGCTGATAGCATATATTTTCCCCCTGCTTGAACTTAAATTCCTACAGGAGACAGGCAAGTAAATAAACAAGTAATGGCACCCAGTGTCATACGATAGAAACTAACGGAGCCCAAGGCCACCTGGCAGACACACATTCCATCTCTGTGGACCAAGAGTATGCCCCTGCAAAATTGTTGCCGCACAGGCACGTGGGCTCAGTGTTGCCAGGCTTTTTCATCATTTAAGAGAATCCAGAAATCTAGGTTTACATGTAAAATCTCCTGGCTTTCAAATGGTAACATCTCACTCAAAAGAAAGTTTTCAGCACCTTTTTTGGCCAAACCACCTCAGATGTTTGAATTTTGAATCAGGCTTGCCAGTGTGCCTGAGTGATGCTGTGGACATGGCAGAGGGGAACGAGGAGGAAGCTTGCTTTCCAGCCCGGAAACCGGGGGGCAAGAGTGGAGATGGGGTGTGCCAGAGAAGGAAATTCCCATGAAGGGTATATTTCTGCCCCACCCGCCTCGGACCCAAGAAACCAAGTTAACAGGAAACTTTAAGTTTTGTTTTTCCTCTCAATGTTTTATTTCTTGTTTTTAACCCTTCTGAAAAGTCTGCTAATCGCGCACAGCCTTGGTTGGTACCATTGTAGGAATTGAGAAGTAGGCAGCAAAAGGGAGTCGAAACTTCCCTGACCCAGCCCTCCTTTGGGAGAGCTGTGCTACATGAAAGGGCCAGCGGGCCTGGAGAACCCGCAAGACAGTGAGTGTGGCAGGTGAGCGAGCAGAGGCTGAGCTGGGAGAGCCAGGAGGCGCGGGGGAGGGAGAAGCAGAGAACCACGCTACCTCCCCAGAGGCGACCACGATGGTGGTTCCTGAAGTCAGTGGAGGCCGACGCACGGAAAGACCTTCACCATATGTTGCTAGGTGGAAAAGAAGATCCAAGAAACTGTTACAGAACGATGCCTTTTGTGAGAAACAAAAGAACACTTACACGACTGTGTGGGTGGAAAAATAGCAGAAGAAAAACGACACACAAAATATTAAACGTGGCTGCTTTTAGATAATAGGACAGTGGGTGCGTTGCTAATGTTTGCCCACTCCGGGGATGGCTTTTGTGGCGTGGTGGTATAAACAGGCTAAGACTCCGCGTCTGCTTTTTTCCCAAGAACCCTACGCGTGTTAACTATGAGGTCCTCACTACAACCCTGTGCAGTTGGTACTCTTATTGTCCCCTACTTTACTGTCGATGAGGAAAGGAAGGTACGAGGCAGTTTAATAACTGGCCCTGGGTCATGCAGGAAGTGGGGCAGCCCTTTCTGCAGCGGTCTTCAAAATGTTACAATGTTGTTTTTATAAAGAAAGAAATTATCTGCACACCAGAGCCCTTACTTGAAAATCTGTGTCATAGGTTTTTTGGTTGTTTTTTTTTTTTTTTTTTCCTCCCAGGTGGTAGTTAGGAGGTTCAAAATTTCTGAGTCTGATGTAAACCAAAAGTTTCCTCAGTGGACATATCTAAGACAAGTACATCTGCTTTCTTCTCAGTCACTGACCATCCAGAACCTGTTCTTGGTCTTTGCTTCTTTCCCATTCGTTTATTGGGTGCATTTTATTTATTTTATTTTTGTTAATGTTTTATTTATTCTTGAAGAGAGAGAAAGACAGAGAGTGAGCAAGGGAGGGGCAGAGAGAGAGGGAGACACAGCATCCTAAAGCAGGCTCCAGGCTCTGAGCTGTCTGCACAGAGCCTGACGTGGGGCTTGAACCCATGAGCTGGGAGATCATGACCTGAGCTGAAGTCAGACTCTTAACTGACTGAGCCACCCAGGCGACCCGGGTGCATTTTATTATGTATATAAAATCAGTGTTTACCACTCTCCTGCCTTTATTCTTTTGCTGTTTACCTCAATATATACTTTATTTTGAAAAAGAGTAGGTTAAATTGAGTTCTTGCTTTAGGTACTAGCCTAAGCACCTTTCAAAATACATCTTACTGGGGCTCCTGTAAGCTCAGTCAGTTAAATGTCAGACTCTTGACTTCGGCTCAGGTCACGATCTCACGCTTTGCAAGTTCAAGCCCTGCACTGTCAGCCCAGAGCCTGCTTGGGATTCTCTCTCTCCCTCTCTCTCTGCCCCTCCACTGCTCACACACACACACTCTCTCTCTCTCAAAATAAATAAACTTAAAAAAAAAACTTAAAACACATTTTATTTCATTCTCATACCACTTATCAATGAGGTACTCTGATTAGCCTACAGATCAAGATTTTGAGGCACAGAGAGGTTAAGTCACTTTGCCAAATCCACGTAGCAAGTAAATGGTGGAGCCAGGATTCGAACTCCAGTCCGTCTGATTCCAAATTTTATGCTTTTAAAGGCCACACTCTACTGCTAGCTCTACTCATGGTTCAACATAGTAAGGGTATGAACAAGACTCCTTTGTCCTGCACCTCAGAGTGTGTGTGAACATCCTTGAGGCATAAGGCCGCCTGCTTCCCCTGCCTGGCTCTATTACTTTTGGCTAAAAACCATGACAACCTGGAATAACCCAGGTCCCTTTAGCCCACATTCTTGGCATGTTCGCCAGGCCACTATGTCTCACTTAGGCTGATTACATCATGGCCCTGGTCCTGAGCTGAGAACTCAGAATCTCCTTCTCCTCACATTTCTGTATAAAACTTTTCAGTCAGTCAGTCAGTCTGTCAACATGAGTTTTCCTTTTGCTCCCATTCTGGCCCTGTCCTAACTTCCTATGTCTCTTCTGGAGCTCAGTTTCACTTTGGGTTTGGAAAACCCAGGGCTGACTTTGACTTGAAGCCCTGTGCTCACTGGGTCTGTAAACCAGCTCCTGAAGACTAACTATCTTCCCTTTCTCCGGGACACAGAACCCTTCTCTCAGATCACACTTGTATGGAGGAATTAGAAACACTCTCCTCCAAACCACTTGTCCAAAGAGACATGAACGGCATACACACTCTCCTTTCTGCTCAAAGATCTAAAGTTCCTCCTGGTGTACCTGTTCTAGCTAAGACTGGTCTGTATCATTTAGGCAAACACGGGACAGAAGGCAGTTAATATTCTGGAGGAATACATGGAGATAACATAGAGGTGGGTATTTAATCAGTAGCCTTCCAGATCCATTGAGGGATTGGACGGCCCCCCCCTTTTCCCCAAGCCCTCTGGTTTTCTGTTCCTCTTCTCTGGTAGGAAAAGGTATGTTCTTCTAAAGGCTCCTTTTAATGGGCCGGGAACATTTCTTTTTAGCCACACTGTTTTAGATTGTAAAGACTGCATCCCTAAATTGAGAACCACTTGATGGAGTGGGAAGAATAATGATCAGGACACCAAAGTTGTAGAACTGGTTTTGCTGGCTAGCTGTATGTTTTGAGAGCCATTTAAACCCTGTGTGCCTGAATCTCTTTTTATGGGAAATGCTAGTGATAATCCAGTGGCAATGCAGACGTAAAGTCATATTATTCCATCAAGTTTCCAATCTATTTTGTAACACTTAAGAAATTTTTTAAAATGTTTATTTATTTTTGAGAGAGAGACAGAGTGCAAACGGGGGAGGGGCAAAGAGAGAGGGAGACAAAGAATCTGAAACAAGCTCCAGGCTCTGAGCTGCCAGCACAGAGCCCAATATGGGGCTTGAACTCGTGAACCTCGAGATCATGACCTGAGCCGAAGTCAGATGCCCCATCAACTGAGCCACCCAGGTGCCCCCATCAGGTTTCCAATCTTGAAGGTCTATGCCTAACCCTTCAAAACTGATACCTTGACTTCTAGGAGCGAAGTCAAAATCCTTAAGCAGTTGGCTTTATGGACGGAAGGTATACTAGCAACAAGGTGCAGATGGGGGTGTGTGAGGCTGCCTTAGCTCCATCCATTTCACGATATGGATAGTCACAGAGCAAATGCACTTTCCAGACCCCATCTCCCACTTCCCATTTAATTGCCACTTTTAAGTCCCTTCTGTCTAGAAGTTCTGAAATCATAGCAGATCGGAGTCTACTAAATTGTAATGTGAAAGTGACAAAAAATTTAGATAACATATTTTACATATGAGATATCTATATGAATAATCATAGTATTCTTTCAGGTAGATATTCATAATGATCGCTTTATAGGAAGTGGATATAAATCGTGAGGAGCGTTTATATCAAAACACAATGAACTTTTAGGCTCTTTCTCAGACTTACTCTTGTGCTAATGCTCGGTAAAACCCCCACTACTATGCAACAGAAGCATCTCTAGTGTGAGAAAGCCAAGGAGTTAGCATTAAGATCAAGAAGTTAGCTGTTTGTCACAGGTCTATCAGGTAGGAATGCTTTCAATGGCAAGGTACAGTGGGCCCAACAGAGAGTGGTTTCACCCATATTATTTACTTAAGTAATCCAGGGTTGATTTCAATGCTTCAACAATGAAATCAAGGACTCAGGCCTTTCCTTTCTTCTACTGAACCATTTTCCGTATGTTGTTCTTACATTCATCACTTCATATTTGCAAGATGGCTGCCACAGCTCCAAATTTCATATCTCTACCTAAAAGCATCCTCATCAAGAAGAAAGTGTTTGTTATTTAAGAAAAAAAATGAAGAAGGAAGAATGAGGAAAAGCTATAAGGTACAAGAAACGCTTTTTCTCCATGTGACCCTCTCAGGGAGGAATATCTTTCCAGAAGTCCTCCATAGAATTTGCATTATTTCTTACAGCCCAGATTTAGGTTTACATGTCCAATTATGGGCAAAGACGTAGGGGGCTTCCATCATGATTCATCCCCAGGACTGGGTGAATTGCAGCCCTAAGTGGCTGTTGGGTAGACAACCAACAGTATTAGCCACAACAAAGTAATCCAAATGTGGGTTTACATAAAACAAGGACTTTGGGTTAAGTGAAACCATACATTTTTAAATGTAAACTAGATTCATGTTTTATTCATGAACTAAACAATAAGAAACAAATGTACAAAAAGATGTTCTGGGATATGCTACGCAGAGAGTACCTAGATCACTTTAACAGAGTGAGTGTGTCTGTCTCCTCTGGGCACATGAGTCTTTTGAGTGGGTAAGATCTACCTAAGTGGAGCCCATGGAGACAAGAAAAGTTATCACTTGGCAGATAAGCTGTTATGGAGGTATCTTTAGGGAGCAGAATTGCCATGTCAACTGACAGGTCTCTAAGAAAAAGGATCACTGTGGTCTAATGCAATGGATGTCTGCCTGGTAACCATTTCTTTCAGGATCTGCTCTTCTGTCTTCCATGTGAGGCTCTGCTCTGCAGACAATCCCAGGACTCCAACATCATGGCCTCTAGGGTGGGCATGTGGTCCTAGTTTGGCCAACTGAATTCTCTATTCTAGGCAGGTGAACCTGGAGCAGAAACACAGAGAGACAGATGCAGTTGGAATTAAGTCATTCATGGTAATACCTACAAAAAAAGTTCAGAGTTTCCTGCTACTGGTCGTCCCATCTCCAGTCATTCCTAGGGCTTTATTTTTCAGCACTTTCTACTCATTTATTCATCCCACAATCTTTCCACGCATACCATGTATGCTGGGCACTGTCCTAGATTCTGGAGTTAGAACTACAAACAGTAACAACGTCCCTCCCCTCATGGATCAAGCAGTCTAATGAGGAAGACCAAGGACAAACAAGTAAACAAGATAATTGCACACTGGACAAGTGATGAAAGAAAGAAGTAGGATGATGTGATGGAGACCAGCTGGGGAGGCTACTTCAGACTGCATGGTCAGGGAAGACCCCCCCTTAGCTACTCAGGATCATCCCAATTATCCTCTTTCTTGCTCTTTGCAACCAAGGTCACCTTCTGTTGCTTGCAATCAAATGCTCCTAGCAGACACTTGAAACAAAAGGAATTCATCAGGCCCTATCACAACCTGCAAACACTAGACTCTAGACTATGAGCCTTTCTTATTCTGAATCCGTATGCCCAACCAATCTCTGGGTAACTAATTTTACTTACCAAGGGAAAAACATCTAGGTGATAATTAATATGCATATACCATTAATCTAGGGAGAAGGTGTTCTGAAGGGCAGATGGAAGTTTTCTTACAACTGCATATTCATGAAGGAGCTTTATGGTACAAATCTGACTTGTCTGAGGCTGTGGTATGAGTCAGTTCTTCCAGGGTCTGATCTCATCCCTGAATGGGATGATGGCTTCAGACAGAAAGAACTGAGAGATCAGAGTTAGTACCTGAACAATGCAGCAGGGTACCACAACCCATGAAATCTGGCCTAGAGGGTCTGCACATCTTATCCATCATCTTTAATATTGGAAGTAGTAAATTTGGAAGTCATCTGGGCCTCATGGTATTATCGAAGGAACCTAGGTCTGAAGAAGTGAGAGCTGGCTGAAGGTCACACAGCTAGTTAGTGTTAGGGACCTGGCAATGACCCAGATTAACACTAAGGGCAGTCAGGAGCCTATGTATTTTCAGTTTGGAGCCCTGGTTGTGAACCCCAGCTGATACAATCATGGGACAAAATTCCTTAAGATAAAACATTTTTTATTCAATGCATGGTGACCAAGGACCTGGCATGTGCTGGGAGATGGGACTAGAAAAGTAGGTTTGAGTCAGATGCTGAGGAGCCTTGAATGTCTGGCTGTAGGATACGGCCTTGCCCTTAGGAACAGGGCACCCCTGAAGATTTTTGAACAAGGGAAGTGGTGTCATAAGATCTGTGTTTTGCAGAGTTGAGTCTGGTGGGGACAGGAAGGAGCTGAAGATACTGGAGCAGGATTAGGAGGTATGAAAACAGTTTGGGTGAGGGATGATCAGGTCTTGAAGCAGAGCAATGAGAACAGAAAGGAAGAATAACATTTAAAAGGTGTTGCAGTGATATCAATAGGCCTTAGAGGAAGCGGGAGAGAGATCTGGTTTGGGGGTACCCAGGCAGGTGAGGAGAAAGAGGGCCAGACCAGCCATAGAGGTGGGGCGAGAAGAAGCAGGTGGGGAGGCAACGGATTTCATTTTAGCCTAGTTTATCCCAGGTGTCAATGGCATATTTCCCTAGATGCGTGACTGGTGAGCCTACCAAACCACAACTTGTACATGCTACACACAGGGAGGACATGTTGTTTCTCAAAATCCCACTGAGGACAAATGGTAGAAATGAAAGAAGTGGAACAAAAGTGGTTTCAATAGGGGCGCCTGGGTGGCTCAGTCAGTTAAGTGTCCGACTTCAGCTCAGGTTCATGATTTCATGGTTTGTGAGTTTGAGCCCCACATCAGGCTCTGTGCTGACAGCTCAGAGCCTGGAACCTGCTTCTGACTCTATGTCTCCCTCTCCCTCTGCCTCTCCCCTGCTCGCGCTCTGTGTCTCTCTCTCAGAAATGAATAAACATTTTAAAAAAATGGTTTAAATAAAGCTCAATTGATTTGGAGGAGATGGCTGGGGTAGAGCAGAGGAAGGAGGAAGGGCAAGAATTGCAGGAGGGGGCAGGCTCAAGCCAGCAAGGAATAGATACATGGCAAGAGTGGCCACACCGGAAGGGAGAAGTTGCGAATGTGCAGAGGGAGAGGGAAAAGGTGGGAGATGGGAGCCTGAAGCGTGGAATTACTTCTGTGTTGGAAGGGCTACAGGACCCAGCTCTTTTCTGTTTTTTTCCCCCCAGCTCTTAGAACTACTTGCCTTAGTTATATCTGCGCAAAAGGGTTTTAAAACCAAGAGCCTGCCTGGATGGGAGCTGGTGGGGGCGTCTCGTGGCTCACTTGATGCTCATCAATAATCATTTAAAAGACCACCTCTACCTTAAACAATTTTGTGGGGAAAACATAGAAGGTCTATAAGAGGTGCAGCTATCAGACCTCCTCCTGGTGTTTTTCTTTATCGTCTTCCTCCTCACTTTCCTCTTGGTTTCCCAGGTCAAAAGGGCAGAACTTCCTGTCTGAATTTTAAAGCCTCTGTCGCCTTGATTTTGTTCCTGGCTCAGTGGAGATGAATTCCAAGTTGAAGACAAACAATTGTGCCTTGTGAACAGTCACCGTGTGTTGAAAAGACCCCAAGTGCTTTTTTTTGCAAACCTGTCTCAGGGAAAATTCCCAGTGGGGGAAGGCAGGAGGGTCAAATCCATCCTGGAAGAAGGAGCTCCAATTGCTCTGAGAATGTAATTTTCTAAGTAAATTTATAAAAGTCAAAAAGATCTAATAAGAACAGCGGAGCAAAGTTGATCACAAAGAGGGAAATAGCATTCCAGAAAACAAAAACTCCCCGAGCTGCAGTATTTCTTGATATTAGAAGAGTTGCTCACATACCATCAGCCTGCTGGTTGGCAACTTGCACCCATGATCACTGGCTGGCCAAGTTATGGTCTCTTCTGAATCATGAAAGGTGCAGCTTGAGGGCTTTCTGGGTAAAGTATCATACAGTGCTGTGCAGACACACTGTGTGCCCAGCCTGTGCCGCTCGCCTGGGGGGTAAAAACTCACCTCTACTTCCAATCTCCTGGTTCTCAAGTTACTGCAGAAAAACAGTGGTCCTGGATCTGGGAAAGGACAAAGAAAGTCTCTTGAAATTCCGTTCTCAGGATAGAGCTTACCTTTGCTAATATGAGGACTGATGCTCAGCAAGAAACGTTCATGCAGTATCAGTTATGTTGAGATCAGCCCTCTGTGTTCCTTTTGCCAAGTCTCTGCAGAAATTATCTTCTAGAAACTGATCCTCTTTTCTCCTTTGTTCCTGCCCCAAACAGACCCCAAATAATGTATTTGTCATCAACAACAAATATTTCCTAAGTGTCTCCTGGATGTTATCCAGTTGTGCTAACCACCGATGTGAAATTATTTTCTAAAAGCCAAAGTGATTTGAAACTAATTTTCTTCTGGATATTTGAAGTCACCTAGAAATGTTGTCGATTCAAGGATAGATGTCGCTGTCACAGGGAGGTATTTTCTTTTTACTTTTTAAAACAAACTGTCTTAAGAATTCCCTCTCCATGCTATTTTGGGACTCCTCGGTTGAAATATGTATTTAATTCATCCAATAAGTGTTTAAAGGGTACACTGTTTATCAGGCACTAACCTGGGTGCCGACTAACTCAGTGGTGAATAATAATAGTTATAGTTAGCATATACTGAGTACTTTCTATGTTCTCATTGCTTTAAGCATTACGTTGAAAGTTTGTATGTATTCATTAATTTACTCCTAAAACACTATAATGTAGATACTATTAATTTATCGTAAATTATTGCATACTATATATTATACATTATTTTAAATGAGGAAATAAGCACAGATAGGTGCTTGCACCAAGTCACGCAGCTAGCTAACAGAAGAGCTGGGATTTGAATGTAGCAGTCAGAGCCCTGGCTTTTAGCCACCTGGAGAAGCCCTGCCCTCATGGAATTTATATTCCTAGTAGTTCAAGCATATGCTGGTATAGATTCCTTTGCAAGCACATGATGGCTTCTGAGCGGTCCATGCTGCACCGAAGTGGGGAAACCAATAGCAACAATGAGCACCAGATTTTGAATCACTCTGAAGATCTGGGCTCAAACGCTCCACAAATTATTTAAAATGTTGAGACTCCATTTATATGAATTTTCTTTGCAGACTCTGAAGCACTATATACCTGCAAGGGATTGTTGCATTAATTGCTTCTGTCTGTGAAGTTGACCCATTATGCTGTCTGTCAGCCTGGATGAGCCGCGGCTGATTGGAGAATCACTAGGGGTTAGAATAGCAATGGCAAGAGCTCCTATAGTCCTTCTTCTTCCAAGTTTTCTCTGTGTGACTAGAGGACACTTTCTGTTCATGCGCGAATGGTTTTCAATAGGAAGAGAAGTTAGGCTCAAATATGCTCAAAATTTTAAAATAATTAAAGCCGAACTGTCAGGTTCACCCTAGTTGATACCCACATTAGTAACAAATGGTCCACATATCTATCAGTACAAAGTTGAGGATATTTTTAGATAGTCTCCATGTGGGACTAGGAAGTACTTCTGTCAGTATGAAGAGTATGACATTCATCATAGATGGTAGGATTAACACTTGTCACCTACTAATGTGGGCTTAGAAGACAGAGAGCTTTTCAAAAAATCCATAAACCTTTATTCACAAACCTTTATAAACTAATTCTTGTTCTCCTCTTTCTAGTCGTGTTCTTTGGGCAAGTTACACATCTCCCTGACCCTCAGCTTCCTCATCTGTGAAATGGGGACATAATATTTACATTGCAAAATTGTTAGGAGGATTTGAGATGATACTTGTACTAGCTCAGGTTGTTGGAACAAAATCCCATAGACTGGGTGGCTTAAATTCCTCACAGTTCTGGAGGTTGGTAAGTCCAAGATCAAGGTGCCAGTGAGGATTCTCTTCCTGGATTGCAGACAACTTCCTTCTTGCCGTATCTGCACATACAGAGAGAGGTTAAGAGAGAGGGGGCCAAGGGAGCAAGCTCTCTGGTGTTTTTTCCTATAAGGGCATTAATTTCATCATGAGGAGCCACACTTCTGACCTCATCCAAACCTAATTACCTCTCAGAGTCCCGATCTCCAAATGCCATCATATTAGGTCTTCAACATATGATTTTGGGGAGACACAATTCAGTCTGTAGCACATGTAAAAAACTCAGTGTAGTGACTAAGAGGTTCTCAATAAATACTAAGTATTTCCAACTTTGGGGTGAACATCAAGATTTTTCCCTTTTCCCAGACATCCCTAATTAGTCTGGGGTGCCTCTGTTAGGTTCCTGCTGAAAGCAATTCATGCCATGGTTTGTAGCCTACAGCACGAGCATTTCCTGTACTTGTCTAATGCCTGGGTATATTTTAAGGGAAAAACAAAACACCTAAGAGCTAATTTAAATTCTATTTTGCCCCAAATAAATAAGTGTAAAATTATATTTAAACTCCTATGCAACTATAAAACAAGCTGAATTTTTAAAAACCCAAACTGCTGCATAAGCAGTACAATTCAGAGTAACAACATCAGTGTGAGAGATGATGTTTGCATTAACCTAAATCATTGACCATGAAGATACAGTAGCTCTGACCCCTGGTGCCAATTCTTTAGTGTGCACCCTGCCCCTCTTTTTCTTGTTTGTACGGTATTCCATAATGTCATTCAGCTTTCACAGCCATTACTTATGAATCACTTAGGAATTAAGTGCACCCATGTTCCTTTCTCATTAGCCCAAGATCATTACAATGGTACCACTTTGTGCCAATATGACAGTGAATGCAAACACAGACCTGGGCACTGAAATCTTACAATAGTGTCTGTTTATAGGATAGGTGATCATCCAGGTGATCCAGGATATGCTAATATATACTTCTTAAAGCTGTCGTTGAAATGAATATACAAAATCACAAAATTTTAGAATTATCTTGGCAAACTCTTAGACTTATAAGGATCTACAGACCTTGGTTTAGGAACACTGATGTGATCCTTAGGCCTGTGAGCCTTGCCATCAGATAGTGTGGGTTCAAATCCTGCACCACCACATGGTACTTGTGTGCTCTTGAAGAAGTTCACTCATTTGGTCATTCATCAAACATGCAGCCAGCACCTACTATATTCCAGGCACTTTTCTAGGCACTGGGAATATAACTGGATATAAGACAAATATGGGCACTGCCTCTATGGAGCTTATGTTCTAGATCTAGTGAGACAAGACCTCTGAACCTCTTCCCTAAGCCTAAACTTTTATATCTATAAGTAGGGATCATAATTGGGTCTAACCAGGGGGTCACTGGAGGGCTAGATTAAATGATGCATGTTTAGAAGGTGTGTTGCCTTATCTTATTTGTTCTCCTAGTTTCTCTCTCCATCCTTCTCACCCTGTTCTGGGCTTCTGGCTGGGCTCTGCTGTGAGGACTCTTATGGTAGAGATCGGAGGGTGGGAAAATAGGGTTGGGGGACTTATTCCCCCGACACATCTCTTTGCTTGCTGGGCTCCTGGTGGACAATGGCTGCTCAGCTCCACCAATGGCCACAGCTCCTGCCATGTGACTCCCTCCGTGAGCTTCAGCCCTTCCAGAAACTGCTTCCTCTGCACACCCGTCAGGTGTTAGGAGTAACCACTCCAGCTTATGGCTAGCTCCAGGTTGCCTCATCGTCTCTTCCTGGTTTCTCCTAACCATGCCTCATCTTTGCAAATCATCCCATTCATCCCTCTGTAGTTACTCCATTTGAGCATGCCGCCAATTTCTCGCTGGAACCCTGTTTCTGAATCATACATAAAGCATGAACCTTATTTCACAAAGTTAAGTGTTGAAGAATGGCCAGGTAATCTATTTTTGTTGAAGGAAATCAACGTTGCCTCCAAGCTCCCCTCCCGTTGGGTTGGTAGGAAATACTGTGGCAATTCTCTGCTCTAGGGTCTCGTGAGAACATGGGACTGCAGTCTTTGGCCTCCAGCCTCTCTCTGCTGTTGCTGAGATTTCGTCATGGTCCGATCCCATCTGCGGGTCAGGCGGTGCACCACACCGCAGCGTCTCATCTAAAAGTGCCACTCACAGCAGGGACTAAGGTTTAGGGGAGTGGGTGGGTGGACAGGAAGATTCCAGCCTCCCTGCCAAGTCCCGAAGCAGTAAGGCACACGTGGTGATGGACGCGCACGGCAGCTCAGGTGCACACGTGCTTGCTGGCATGCGGGGCCATGCCCTGCCCCACCTCATTCTAGAAGTTGCTCCTTTTCCCCACCCACAGTCCTTGGAGGCCCTCCGAGGGCTGCGTGTCCTAGGCGTCCCTCCCCCTAAACCTGACAGGCTCTCTTCACCGACCAGCAGCTCATGTCCACATGTACACCGTGGACGTGCACAGAAGAGTCTTGGTGTGTGAGCATGAGTCTGGGCTGCAGCCTAACCAAGGAGAGCTGTTCAGATTGCATCGTACTTGTCTTGGTCTTCTGGGGCCGCCATCACAAGGCACATAACAGGGTGGGTGGCTCAAACATCAGAAATGTATTTTCTCACTGTTCTGGAGGCTGGAAGTCCAAGATCAAGGTCTGGAGGTGTCGGTTTCCTCTGGGGTCTCACTCCTTGCCTTGCACATGGCCTCCGCCTTGCTGCCCTGTCTCAAGGTCTTTCTGTGCACGTGGATTCCTGTTGTCTTTTTGTGAGTCTGAATTTCCTCTTCTTATAAGGACTTCAGTCAGACTGGATGAGGTCCCACTTATGGCCTCATTTTAACTTAATCACCTCTTTGAAGGCTCTGTCTCCAGATGCAGACATTCTGAGGTACTAGAGGTTAGGGCTTCAACAGGCAGAGGGTAGGAGGGAACAATTCAGCACATATCAGTAACATACTAACCTCACGATAACTTATTTTATATGAAGGAGAGAGTGCCTTTTTCTCTTCTTTTTTTAATTTTTTCAGTATTTGTTTTTGAGAGAGACAGAAACAGAGCATGAGTGGAGGAGGGGCAGAGAGAGAGGGAGACAGAATTCGAAGCAGGCTCCAGGCTCTGAGCTGTCAGCACAGAGCCTGACGTGGGGCTCCAACTCAGTAACTGCGAGATCATGACCTGAGCGGAAGTTGAACACTTAATCTACTGAGCCACCCAGGCGCCCCTAGAGAGTATCTTTTTCTAGTAAGCACAAAGGCACCAAATGGACTAGTTGTGGTCCAGCTGGAGGTCCCTTAAAGCTCAGTGATTCCAGGGTCTGTGTGTCATGCTTGTGACACAGAGGCTTTGGTAAGGGCTGGGAACTTAGGGCCTGGGACCAGCCTCTATAGAGACACAGACGGCCATTCCCCTCTGGGAATCTTACAGGTAGCTTGGCTCCAGGGAGTGGGGCTTTGTTTTCACCACCAAAAAGACTTTCTGACCTTTATCCTCTTTTCAGTCTGGGAGACTTGCCCCATTCTCTCCTTTTCCTCCCTTCTCTCTTCTCCCCTCCCAGGAGACCTAGCACACTCTCCCCCACACACTTACTTAGCTTTCTTGCAAAAGAAGCAGATACGTTGTCTTTAGCTGATTTCGGCTTTTGGCTCTGCAACACCAATCTCTTCTTATGCAAGGGACCAATGGCCACTTTTCTCCCGAATTTTGGGATGGGGAGGGGGAAAAAGCAATGAGGAAAAAAAATCCTCTTAATGGATTAACCTGGCAGACATGGAAAGACTCTAGCACAGCGCCCCATAGAATGAGAGCTCAACAATGTGAACCGTCATTATTATTATTAATGTAATTATCATTCTTATCACAACTACCGTATATGAAGCAGCACTTAGAGTCTGTGGCCTGAGGAAAAAGCACCCTGAAGCTGGTATCTGACAGCATTGTCCGATAGAACTTTCTGCCACAATGGAAGTGTTCTCAGTCTGCACAGTTTGGTAGTCATTAGCTACATATGGCTCTTGAGCACTTGAAATGTGGGTAACCCAACTTTAAGTTCAAATAGCAATGGAGCTAGCTGCTATCCTACTGGGCAATCAGAATTATAAGATTTTTGTAGCAGCCGACGATCGAGAATGTTCAAGTATTTTCATTTCCTAGCCATTCCCTGAGCCCAGTTTTACTTCTCTACCCACTACAAAGACCAGGCTGCACCCCTATGGTTTCTACAAGCAAGCCAAAAAGTCAACGACATTTGGAAGCCTCAGGGGGACTTTTCCGCATCGAAACGTTGACATTCCCAGTTGGTTCTGCACAGTGGGAACGGCAGAGTGATGCCATCCTCTGAGTCTGCAGTCTGCAGCACCACCTTCCCCAAATTTTATGTGGCATCTTAAAAAAAGATACCAAAGGAATTCAAGTTAATTTTGATTCCGTGCATTGGTGCAGACTTTTATGCCACCCCTCGAGACCCTCTGAGATGCTGCGAGGCACCACTCAGCCAGGCCTGGAAGCTACACATTCCATACCCGTGCCCAGGTTGCCAAGGCCTATGAAAGTCCTCTGAGCACAATTAGGATTTTTTACTAGATGCCTTAATGGTGTGCCCACTGGAAATGTGTACCTTGGCACAACTGGGCCTCCCGGCTCCTGTCACTTTCTTACTGCAACTGGAATTGGCACTTCAGCCCCTGGAAAATGGGCACCTCTCATCTTTACATTCTGCATGAATCGTCCCGTTCTGTGGAGAAGCAGGGCTTGCCTCAGACGCCTGCAGACATAACAGACGGGCTGCTTTTCCTGCGTCGGACTTGTCCCAGGGGCTGGAAAGGGGCCGAGAATCTCTCCTTGAGCCGCTGGAATTTTTCCTCTCCTCATTCTCTGCCCTTTCCAAATTATATAATTTCCTTGAAGCCACATGTTTTTAAAGTCTCATTCACACACCTTTGCAAATATTCTCAAATGATGTGTCTGTGTGTGTTTTAAAGATACACTTGGCGAATGCATAGAGTTGAATGAAATCTGATGGTCTCTCCCGGTGTGAAATGTTTCTCTGACTCTGCATCACTAACAGAAAATAGTACGGGCTCATAATAAATGAGGCCCTCAGTGATCTGGGTCCGACTTGTGTTGACAGCCTGTGTCCTTCTGTTATTATGTTTGCTTCAGCAATACTGAGCGGCCTGAGGTTTCCCCAAATAAACCCTACTGTTTCACTCCTGCGTACATCTGTCTGTGCTGTTCCCAGACCCAGGACATCCTCCTTGTCCACCAGGGGACTGTCCTTCCTTGATACTCAGCCCAGCAGTCACCTGCTCCAGAAAGCTTTCTCCTAGTCCTCCTTCAGATGGTTGCTCTCTCCCCCTGCAGAGTTTCAGTGTCTTGTATCTTACATGCTTCTGTGTTTCACTTGTCTCCTGTATTGTATTTTATTTCCTTGCCCATATTTCTCCGTTATTGAACTGTGAGACTATTGAGGACTACATCTGTGTCTTTTTCATCTGAACTTCCAGAACCGATCATAGATACAGCTCATCACCACTGATCACAACCCACTGTTGAATTGAAATGCATAGAAAGAGCATCTGATGTGAAGAGGTTGTATGTTTTTCACACTCAACAAAGTTTTGTTAGATCGACTTGAATTGACTTGTCTTTGGGTACAATTATCATCTGTGCACTAAAAAAAAAAAAAAAAGATGTAAATTACCTAAGAAATACCTTATGCCAAAGCTCAACAAATGAAATGAAATGGGGAGGTTTCAAGGGAGGAAGGGAGGAAAGGAAAAGTAGCCCCATGTGGAAACATTTATTCAGGGCTGCCCCATCAGCTCCAGCTCCAAAGGACAAGTTGGATCTAATATGGCCACCTAGTTTCACCCATCCTGGTCTAGGCTCCCCACCTCTCACCCAGACCTCTGTAGCAGGTGCCTCTCGTTTCCACCTGCCCTGTTATGGGCTGAATGTTTGTCTCCCCAAAAGGCACACCTTGAAGCCCTGACCTTGAAGACATGATGGTGTTTGGAGATGGGACTTTTGGGAGGTGATTAGGGTTAGATGAGATCATGGGGGTGGAGCCCTTGAGATAGAATTAGTGTCCTTATAAGAAGAGGAAGACAGTCCGGAGCTCACTCTCTGTGTTGTCATGTGAGGGCATGACAAGCCAGGTCTGTTAGCTAGGAAGTGGGCCACCAAGAACTGAATCTGCTGTCACCTTTATCTTGGACTTCCCAGCCTCTGGAAGAGTCTTATTGAAAGAATAAACGTCTGTTAAGATACCCAGTCTATGGTATTTTGTGCTAGCAGCCTGAGCTAAGACATGTCCCCCTAATACTCCATTTTCCACCCAACAGCTAGAGTTAGCTCATACCAGTGTGATAGTTCAAGCCATTCTGCCTTAACCATCCTATTCACACTTGAATATAACCCACTCTCCTTTCTCCAACCTGTAATAACCTTCCATGATCTGGCTGCCACCTCCTTTCTAGAATTCCATCTTAGCCCTCTCCCTCTTAATCACATTCCAGCCACATTACCTTCGTTCGGTCCCTCACAGGCTATGCCCGTGTGTGCTGCTGCCCAAATTCCTGTAGCAACTTGGAAGGCTGGCCCTTAAACGAAAGACATCTTGTCATTGAGACCTTCTCTGGCCACTGTATCTAAAGTCATTCACAGCCATTTTCCATCATGTCGCCTGTTTCATTTTCTTTATAGCACATTTCAAGACCGGATATACCTTTTTGTTTATTTACTCATTCATTCTCCGTGTTCCCCAGCCAGGCTCATGAGGACAGGAACCTCATCTGCTTTGTTTGCTGCCCTATTCCCAGCTCCCAGAACAAAGCCTGGCCCGGGTTGGTGCTCAGAAATGATTGGTTACTGAAAGACTCGTGTGGGCCTGGCCCTGTCCTGGACACTTCCACAAACAGTATTTCATGTAATCACATCCAGAAGGGTTTCTTGCAAAAGTTAGCAGGGAATTGTCAATTATTTCCAGTTTTTTTGACATACTTGGTGAGTTCATTCATAATTGGTTGCTTTGAAGTAGAAGTGAGTCAGAGAGTGTGACTTCATACCCAAGTCCATCCACATCAAAGTGTTTATGGATGAACGCAAGGGCAGCAAACTTAATGCGACCTTGCAATGAAGGTGCAGGAAGCTGCAGCCTAAAATAATACTGTGGGCAGTGGGAGCTCCCCACCAGGCTCTGCACTTCCGCTCCTGATCGCTCCGGCTCGATGCACCAATACATTGTGCCCCAATACGTTGTATCCACCCAGAAAGCACCCCTTTCAATGTGAAAAGATGATTGCAATTTCTGAAACTTTGAGATTCTTGGAAACAGTTTATTTTTTTAATATGAAATTTATTGTCAAATTGGTTTCCATACAACACCCAGTGCTCATCCCAAAAGGTGCCCTCCTCAATAACCATCACCCACCCTCCCCTCCCTCCCACCCCCCATCAACCCTCAGGTTGTTCTCAGTTTTTAAGAGTCTCTTATGCTTTGGCTCTCTCCCTCTATAACCTCTTTTTTTTTTTCTTCCCCTCCCCCATGGACTTCTGTTAAGTTTTGGAAACAGAGTTTAATGTGAAGTTTAGGTTGCACTTTTAAGAGAGCACTGTCATAGGGAATCATGGGATTTTCTTTAACTGTAAAAAAAAAAAAATCACAAAAAAACCCACCAGACTTGAAATTGAATACCTAGATTTCAGCCCAAATGCTGGTGCTTAGGAGCTCTGTGACTTTGGGCACTTAAGCTCACCTAATCTACTTACTCCTCTCTAAAAAGTAGTACTTGTTCTACCTGCCTCAGAGGTTCGTTCTAAAGGTCAGAACTAGAATGGCTCTCTGTGGGAAAGTGTAAAACCATCAAGTGCCATGCACTGTAGTTTGTTACTCTATTATCAAGATCTCCCTATGGAATCAGAAAATGACAGAATATTAGAAACTATTCATTCAAACCCTTGTACATGTTACGCGTGTGCAGGTCTGTTTATATGTTACATGCATTATAGCAACAATACGCCTCTTGATGTTTCCTACGCGCTTGAGAATATTAACACACCTGTGTAAAGCTCACAATAGGATGAAGGGCCAAGTGGTACTTTGGAAACAAATGCTGTCAGATTTGGGGAGGGTGGACTGGAGTTTTGCGACAGCCTCCTAATCAACTTTCCTGCCCTTTAAGTTTCTCTCCTCCCCGAGCCACGCTGTGTAGTAGCACCACAGATATTTCTCCAAAAAAGTAGTGTAATAAAATGGTTAGAGATACAGACCTCATACCCAGACTGCTTGGGCTTATTTCTCAGCTGCGCTGCCTAAATAGCCAGTTAGTTCAGCTCCTTGTAAAATTGGGAAAGTATCCATATCTTCTTCTAAGCTTGTTTTGAAGATGAAATGAGGTAGCATATGCAAAAGTACTTAGCATCCTGTCCAGCACTTAATAAATGTTTACTGGTATCATTAGGTTGCTCTGGTGAGCCTATCACTGGCCTAATAAAATTTTTCTCACAGGATCTCATTTCCTACCAAACAGAAGCCACACCCCGCAGCAGGTTGTCTCTCTCCCATCTGGGAAGCCTTGTCTATTACTGCCTTCACTTCAGCCAAACGAACGAGTGGCTTTCCTTCAAGCCCTTCTTGCCTTCAGGCTTGACTCTGGTTCCCTCTTCTCTGAACTCATAGGACCTTGTCACTGTCTTATAGCACCCCCATTCCAGTTTTTAAGCTCTCTTTATCTTCCTCATAAGCTCTTGGATGGCAAGGATTGTGACCAATTTGACTTGTATTCTTTGCAGGATCCCAAACAGGCCCCTTGACATATGTTTACTAAATGTGTGTTGAATGAATGAATTGCCTAATGTGATCGGAGGTGGCATCACAGAAATGAGAATTGAACTGTGTCCTGAAAGGAGAATGGGCCTTAAAAAATTGTTATTATTTATTTTGATTATAGGGCAGTGATGAAGAGTACACATCGCGTAGCTAAGCCACCCGCGCTCAGATTCCAATTTTCACACTTACGAACTCTGGGCAAATTGCTTGACTTCCCTGTCCTTCGGTTTTCTTGTCTATTGGGTAAGGATAATTAAAGTACTTCTTCATGATGTTTTATCCTGAGGATTATCACATGAACTTAGTGGCAACCTGACATATAGTAAGTGCTCAATGAACAATAGTATTACAATGTTTATCATGAACGTAATATATGCTTCTTATAAGAATTCCAGGAATACAGTAAAAGTGGAGTTCCTCACTCCACACCAGCAGCCTTACCTCACAGACACAGCCACTGCTATTGGTTTAGTGAATATCCTTCCAGAGGTTTTATGAATATAAAATATATTTAACAACATAAACCAAATCATACCAAGCGTACTGTTCTCCAAGTTGCTTTTTCTACATAACCGTATATCATGCTTATCTGTCTATGTCAATACATAGTCTTTTACTTCACTCCTTTTAACGCTTGCCCAGCATATCCCTTTACAGATCTGCGATAATTAGTCTGTGTCATATTGGTGGCCACTGAGGCTTTCCCAGCTTCTCACCAGGATAAATACCGTGCAGCAAATATCTCAGAAGTGCAATGTTGGGGACATCTGGGTGGCTCAGTCGGTTAAGCATCTGACTTGAGCTCAGGCCATCATCTCATGGTTCATGAGTTTGAGCCCCACCCTGGGATCCATGCTGGTGGTGCAGAGTCTACTTGGGATTCTCTCTTTCTCCCCCTCTCTCTGCCTCTTCCCTGTGTACACTCTCTCCCCCTCTCAAAAATAAATAAACTTCTAAAAAATCAAAAATAAATTTAAAAAAAGAAGTGCAACTTTGTACACTTGTGATAGTACAGCTGCAAGACAGAGTCCTGGGTATGATGCTTTGGTGACTAGATAATATCCATACTGACATGCAAGGACCTCAGTTGCACATCATAATCCTTGGTCCATCTCATTGTCATTGGTCCTCCCATGGCCCTCTTGTATTTTATGTGTTGATCTATGTTTGCTAATAATAACGCAACAATCATGTTCCAGAGTTTCACAGTAATTTCTCCCTTGCTATCTGGAAAGATAGTGACAATTACAATCAAAGAATAGGATTTAAGAAGGCAGATACCAGTAGCTGTTCTTGTGAGGTAAATAGTGTGAGTACTCTGGGAGGTAGGAATAAATACGGCTTGTTGAGGGTCCATGGTGAGAAGTGTGGTCTGATTTGAGAAGAAGGTTTTGTTAACTAAAGCTGTGGAAAAGAAAGTCAGATTAGAGGAGCAGAGCCAAGGAGCTGGGATTTTAAACCAGGCCAAAGGATGAATCTCCTAACACAAGATGCGTTTTTCAAAGGTTTACCTGGGGACCATAGTCAGAATAGACTATCACTATTGTAGTTCACTGTTTAGTGTGCAAGTAGATTTTTACACTAAAGATACCTGCATCAGTCACAAGAGATTGGGTTATGCTGCCATAACATATAACCCCATAAATGGCGGCTTTTGACAATAGAATTTGACTTCTCATTCATGCTCCCTGTCCCCTAGGGACTGGTTGGAAGTGGGGTGGCAATGAGTTGGTTCTGTCTGTCATTTATCAGAGCCATTGAGGGATGCAGGCAGATGGACAGTCACCATCTCCAGCATTGCTGACTTCCAAACCAGAGGGAAGGAGATGATTGGTAAGTCTTACATTGCTGCTGAATGCTTCAGCCTGGAAGTGACCCGTTTCACTGCCTTTCTCAACTCACTGGCCAGAAGTAGCCACCTGACCCTATCCAATGCCCCAAAGGGCCCAGAACTATAATCCCATCCCATCACACGCCCTGCAGGAGGAGAGCTAAAAATAATTGGCAAATCATCACCACTAACCATCTCCTTTCCATTATTTAAATATCCTTCTCAGAAAATACCATGACAATGGAGAGAGAAGGACCGAATGATACTGTGGTATCTAACATTGCTTCAAAATATTGGGCTAAAGACAAGCCTTGAATATGCTTGGAACAGTCTGGTTCTAGGAGGCCAAATATTATTTTGAGAATGGCTTTGAATGAGGTAGAACAGCCTGTAAAAGCGTTTAGAATGTGTGAAAACCTGTTCAAGAGAATCATCATGGCAGATCCACTCTCCTTCCACTTGGTGTCTTGTCTTCTCAATTTTCTCTTCCCTAGGTCCTTAGACCTTCTCTGGGGCTTATATGAGGCACATTCGGTTTCCAACTGATTCCCTGTTCAAGATGTTTCCAAGGACAAGAGTGAAGTTATAATGATGAAAATCATCACAAGGATAGTAAGCCCTTTAGTGTAACTTTCCATGTGCCAGTGCTTTCCATATGTTAACTGATGTTTCTTCACAGTAACACTATAAGAGTATTTATTCACTATTTCCTTGTTACAAATGAGGAAACCAAGACACAAAAGGCTTAAATAACTTGCCCCAAGGTCACCAAAGATCAGAAGTGAGGCAGTGAACCTCCTAGGATGGATATGATTGCTAGGGCAATTGGTAGAAGGAATATTCTTAAGCATCCCCCACTCCCAACTGCAAACCCATAGCTACCATAATTTACCACAAAACCTCTGTATTTTAATAAAAAATTTTCACCCCCCCCCACCCAATGCCCCATTAATTCAGCTAGTATTCAATCCAATAAACACTCATGGAGCCAACAGTTCCTTTAATAGACCTGATGTGAAAATCTTAACATAAAAATCAGTCACGCTGTCACCTTGGTTGAGGACCTGCTTTGTTTTTACTAACTAGTCTGCTTTCATGGTCACTCCTAATAATCCCTTGATGTTTGCTCCTCTCCATTTTTTTTTCCTCTGAATGCTTTTATAAATTCACCATGAAAAAAAATCACCTTTTATGGTACATTCCCTCCCCCCCCCCCCGCCCCGATGTGGTAGCTTTTGAAACACGCACTAATATTCCTATACCTTTAACCTTTAAATCTAGTTAATACTCCTTTGGCTTCAGGCTAATTAGGGACGGTGATGGTGCTCACTCCTGTATTTCTTTATAACTTGTATCTGAGACCTGTACAACACTTTATTAACATTAGGCCTCACAACACCTCTGTGAAGCAGGGTGGGCAAAGGAAAAAGCAAAGATGAAAATAAACAATGTGCTAAGTATGTGCCGTAAATCAGAAGTGACACTTCTATTCTACGTTTTCCATTGTCATCTTTCAGTGTAGACATCATCAGAGAACTTTAGCATTGAGGACTCACCTGGTGTCCCTATACCCTTCCTTCTCTAGTTTAAAACTTCAACTGCTGGCACTTGGCTCTCGGGCCCACTTTGTGACCCCCAGGAACTTACCTCTAGACTAAAAGAGAAGCCTTTCCTTAGGGTCTGGAGCAACCCTACTACCCTTCCCTGAGTGAGGAAGAGAATGGGACTGTCCTCAGGATGGTCTAAAGGTACCAGTCACATGGGAGAAAAGAGAGTGAAGAAGGGACCCCATGTTGATGAGAAGTGATCCAGACCAGCCACACGCTCAACCTAGTTCCATTGATCTCATACATTGACTCATCCCAGGCACAACCTCCACCTTCTGGTACTTATGGCGTGGCTCTGAAGACTCCATTTTATCTGTAACTCACTCAATCTTAGAGAAGATGGGACAGAGGTGGATTGTCTTCAGAGTTAGAGAATGCCTCGGTGTGTGATTGATGTGACTGATGAGCCCATGAGAAGGAGGGTGGCTGGTGTGTTGAGACTGACACTCTAGTGAAGTTGGAGGCATTAAAGCTGCACAAACCCTCTTGTCCTGGGAGCTGAGGAGAGCAGGGTTCTATGAAGACAAGCATGAGAACCTGGAAAGCCAGGCAATTACCTACAGTCAAAATCAAGGTCAAGTGTTTGTCAGAGGCTAGAATTGCAACACAAGGTAGAATCACTCAAATAGATCACTGGACCACCTCTGTGGGAAACAGTTCAAAGATCTTCAGCATACAAGAGCAATGTAGTTCCCTTAAGAAGATTAGAGGAATCATATAATTAGGAGAGCTTGGATAGAGGTGAGGCTTAACCATGATTTTTGGTCTGGGAAAATCTTGAGCTGATTTCATTCAACTTTTAATTGTAGACACAGGGACTTTTCCTCCTACTGCAATAACTTGCCAGGTGCCCAAGGGCCCCACCATTCTTGCTGGGGGGCTACTGGTGCCCTAAGATATTGTTTGTTGGGTTGATCACATGGGGTAAGTCCAACTGTGACATCATAGCCAAGCTGGGAGCACAGACGGCTGTTATTCCTGCTAAACAGTCAGTGAGAAACCCTCACCGGATGTCAACTGGTATAGCCCGTGGGCATGAGTCATGCAGAGAGTTCTGAGTAGATTATGGGTATACTGTGGATGCTGTTTCTGTTCATGCGCATGTGGCCCCTTCAGATCTCGCCCTCTTGTCTCAGATTTGACCAATTTTTTTCTCTCCCCTCTGGCTCTCTCCAACTCTTGAAGCTCAGGGAGTGGGGCTAGTGAGGGATTGTTCTCACTCATGACATTGCTGCCAAATGTTTTGTCCTTTCTGTGGGTCTTTTCCATTTCCCTAATGGCCTAAGCTTTTGAAACTCAAAAGTCAGGAAGAGTCTTTTCCCGGCTGTTTTCCATTGTAACATCCTTTCTCTGAGGCAGTCAGCACAGAATTGCCCAACTGCTTCAAAGAGAGTTAGGGGCATGGGGGAAGCACCAAGGAGAGAAAGGAAATGTTGGGATTGAGGGAAAGCATTGGTTAATACAATACAAGGATGTCAAATATTTTTCTCCCACAAATGTAATCCCTTAGAGGCTGGTCTAAAGTTGGTTGTCTCGCTTGGGTGGAAAAACTATCTGGGGTGGCTCTTGGCAGATCTATCAGACATCTGTATGTGAAGCAGCAGTTGGGTACCCCAGGATGAACACAGAGGGTAAGTATGGCTCTGATCAAACACAGCCAAGGAGGTGGGGGAGCAGGCAGGTGTGGGAGCAGCAGCCACCCCGTGGGCCACCTAGGACCCACATGTGGTAGGAGAGAGTCTGGAGGGTTTCTCCCTGACTGCAAACATCCTCACACAGCAGAAGAGCCACAAACGACCGCCAGCATGAGCAGTGCACTTGAGGAGCTGAAATTCCATAACGAGACTGGGTGGGGATAGAGATTCTTGGATCGGAGGCAGGGTCCTGGATTGAGGATGATGTAGCCCGGAAAAACCAAGATCCCACTAGAGCAGAATAAAGTTGCTTTTTCCAGTTCTTGTAGTCTTGAGGGTAGTTAAGGATGGATTGTTTTATGATTCCATCTAGTAACTGTCCAGGCTCTGTGTCTTAGCTTTAAGGTGAAGTGTTGACATTGAAAGGAAAGATCCTTCTGTTTAGGGAAAACTGTGGTTTACATAATTCCTATATTTAAACTTTATCTAGAGATAGTAAAACAACCCAGCCCTTCAAAATGTAATCGTCTGAGGTTGATTTTATATGAGATGAAGCATCTAGGTGGACCTTGATTCTTGTCCCAGTTGACTGAATTGGCTGAACTCGGTTAAACAGAAAATACTGGGTCAACCACAGATACACTATGATTCTTGAGAAACTGACTCACCTTCTCCTGAATTTTGCATTGCCCATCTGTAACATATGCTCCTAGGCAGCTGTTAATGTGAACTGCCCTAATTTATGTGAAACGCTGTGTGAAGGATTTCGATTCTCTGAGTGTCTATGCCAATGATGCTATACAACACACACACACACACACACACACACACACACACACACACACACAAACTCGCTGAAGTCAGCCAAAGTCCACAGCCCCAAAAGGCACTTTACAAAGGGGTGAATTAGAAGATAAAACAAAGCTGAGATTCTCTGAGGCAATTTATGGCAATCACCAATCCCAAAGCCCCCCATTTAAATTTGACTTGTTTCCAATTTTGAAAGATGTCATTTGTGTAAATGCAGGGCACATTTGCTTTGGGGAGAGCAGAAATGTCCCCAACTCCTGGTGGTAACGGATACATCTGAAAAATGAAATCAAATCAATTTTACTCCCAGGAGGGACAGGTAGAGGACTCCCATTTCCTGCCAAATCAGTTGGAAACAATGAGGAGAGAGAAAAAAAAAATGGAGCCCTCCCTTCTCTTTCTGGCCTTAGACGTGAACTCTTGATAAGATCCTGGAAAACAAGCAGCATTTTTAACAGCCGTTTGCCCTCTTCAGCTGAGAAAACAGCACGAGCCAAAACTAGGAACTGGGGCCACCTCTATTGTGAATGTGGCCAGGCTGACTTATTGTCGCCAAACAGCAAATCACGAAATGACTGAGATAAGGAATATAATAACATTTTCACATGAACCTTACATTCTTACCTCTTCTATAGGAAAGGATATCCCTGCAGGAAGGAGGAAGGTGGGGCCCTGCCCATGTCCTACAGCGGTGCTGGGACTGCATTGTCCAGGCCTTTTGTAGGGACACAGGAAGAGGGTACGGAAGTTTCTACAGGAAAACAGAGAAAAGTTCAAACATAAACAGCATCCAAAAAAATTTACCAACAGTGAACTAGATTTCCTCTTTGGGCCTTCCATGCTTCCATGCACCACTGGGCTGGCAGATTTTAATCTTGGACTCTGTTCACCTTGGTAACCTCCAGCGTGTGTGATCGTGCTGTTTCCCTACTTAATAAGTTAAGAGGATGTGTTTTCTATGGCACTGGAGACAAAAACAACCTCTTTCCAGAGACTGTATCCTGGCCTGGCTGGAGTCCGTTCTGTCTTTTCCATTTGTCATTTCTGGGGAGGGCACAGCTTCCCTGAAGTCCCGGGTGGGACAGGGCGGCTCCCTTTTATAGGAGACTTTGAACAAAAGCTGAAAGGGACCAAATCTCCACTTCCCACAAGGCAAGGGTTTGGGTTCGGCTCCCCCGTTTTGGCCAGAGATGTGCCTGGAGAAGCTCACTCATAAGGGATGTGAGAAGAGTTGTACCCCCACTCCAGGGAGGGCTCGCATTTTCCCTCCCCACCCCTCTTCTCTCCTCCACCCTCCAGGGCTCCGAGGAAGTTGCTACAAGGATGTGTGCTGTCCATTCTGAGGCCACAAGGCCCTCTGGCATTAGGGCTGAGTTATGAAAACTACAGTTCTAACAGGGAGAAGTAATTCCATGGTTAAATCTGAAAGAAAGGGGCTAAAATAAGAGAGAGAGAGAGAGAGAGAGAGAGAGAGAGAGAGAGAGAGAGAGTGGCTTTGAGGGACTCCCCTCCCCTTATTGCTGGTCCTTATATAGGAAACCAAAATTGGGCTCCTCTCGCTGCAGAGATGGGTGACGATGAATGATAGAAAAAATGTTACCAAATCCCTGATTGGAGGCTTGAGTCTTCTCAAGGACAACCTCTGAAATGCAAGGAGTTTCTTTCCACTTTTCCCACTGATTGAAACCCCTTCAACTTTGGCTAGGAATTGTGGAAATCACTTCCAAACTGCTTTAACTGCCAGGCACTAAAAGGAGCATCCGTTACTTCTCAGATGGGGCCAATCACACATTGCAGGGGCAAATGGTTACCGTGAATAAACTGACTTCCTAGACGATGCCATTATGGGAAATTAAAACACTCCTTACCCCTCGAAAAATAGCGCTTAAGCCCAAGTATCTTTCACAGCCCATCAGAGGAGAGAGTTCTGAGTAGACTACTCTAGCTTTTTAGGTGATATCTTTTTTCTGAATTGCTTTTTCCAGAACAAATGACTTCCATTATGTTCAGCCAGGGACCAATTCTTCACTTAAGTATGTAAAGCAAAATACGACTTGTGCTCTGGATGTGTTACTTACCATAGAAAGCTTTTCTGACAGTCGCCCCAGTTGGGTGATTGAAGTGTGTTATATAAAAGCCCAGTTACAAGTAAGAGGGTGACCTTGACTTCTGAGACTAGTTTCAAACGCTGATTAAGATGTATTCAGGACATTCTGCTGCATGTGAGAGATACATGCCTTTTCAAAAAACAGTTGACAGAGAAAACTCGTTCATGCAACACAAATTTAGGGAACAACTGTTGCCTTCATTCATTCATTCATTCATTCATTCGTTCGTTCATTCACTCATTCATTTATATAATAATATGCCAAGGATTGGGTTACATTTTAAGAACAGTCAGCAGTGATTTTCAATACATTTCATAACAAGGCATTAGCCCTTGGAGAACTTGCTGGACATTCTATTGGAGGTCCTTCTCTCTGTGCCCAGTATTAACCCTCCAATTGCTGAGTTTATTTCAATGGTTTAGTAACCACCACAGCCGTGCCCCTGCATGCCAGCCGTTATATCACCGAACAAGGCGACATACTAAACACAGTTCCCCATCTCTAGAAGTCAACAACGCAGGGCCGGTTTCTGTAAGTTAGGATCAGCTCACAGAGAGACATATTACAAGGATCTTTTAGTCTCAAGCTGACCTGAGCCTAAAGTCCTCCATAGGCTCCACTGAAGGAGCCTTAATTCCCACTGAAGGGTAGCAGCAGGAGTGAGGAAAGGCTGGGTATGAGACGGAGCTGAAACAAACAGGGGAATTACGTTGAGGATGATGAACCTGGGGAGGGACTACCCAGCTATCTATGGGTGCTTTGTTTCCCACCTGGCCCAGTAGGGGTGCAGCTGCCTATGGAATCAGACCTACCACACTCCAAGACCAGCAGATGCCTGAGCAAGGGTGGGGCTAGGGGTCTCTAAAACAACCAGCTGAGCAGGACCACGCAGCTCCAAGCTTCCACCTCATTGCTGGGGCTTCTCATTGAACATTGAGATCCTGTTTTGTTCTTTCCCCGTGTATACTCCTAGATCTGGACTCCCCACTTTCTTCCCCACTCTACCTTCCCAGAAACTGAATTCTGATCCATGATACCTGCCAGTCAACTCCTGGTTAACAAATACCCAGCCTGGGGCTCCCCTGTGCTCTAACGTTCTGTGCCTGCTTTCTACCCCGTTTTCATTCATTCATTCATTCATTCATTCATTCAACATTTGTGCATTAATTTGATAAATAATTATTTTTTTATGTTTATTTATTTATTTTGACAAAGAAAGAGGGAGAGAGAGAATCCCAAGCAGGCTTTGCACTGTCAGCTCACTGCCCGAGGCAGGGCTGGATCCTACAAACCATAAGACCGTGACCTGAGCAGAAATCAAGAGTCAGACGCTCAATCGACTGAGCCACCCATTCATTCAATAAATAATTAAGTGCCAATCATGGCCATGCTCTCTGCGGGGGCCAGGGATGTAGCAGTAACCAAGATGGACATGACCCTGCCCTCAGGGGGCTGTCTGGCCAAATGACATAGAGGTGTCACATTGTATTTGATTCACTTGAAAATTTCTTCTTACATAATCCTATTTATTTTTTTTTTAATTTTTTTTCAACGTTTATTTATTTTTGGAACAGAGAGAGACAGAGCATGAATGGGGGAGGGGCAGAGAGAGAGGGAGACACAGAATCGGAAACAGGCTCCAGGCTCTGAGCCATCAGCCCAGAGCCTGACGCGGGGCTCGAACTCACGGACTGCGAGATCGTGACCTGGCTGAAGTCGGACGCTTAACCGACTGCGCCACCCAGGCGCCCCAATCCTATTTAAATATGCTATTTAGAAGCTAATGTTCTAGACTGGTGAGTTGTTAGATTTCCCCCCATTTTCTTATTGTCCAAATTATTTTAATGTGTTTATATGCTTCTATAATAATCTACAATAATAAATAAAATATAATTTTGTATATAGTTATATATAATTATAAATCTATAGGCCTTGAATAGCAAGCCCATCTGAACTAGATTAAGCCTTCCTGAGGCTCTAAGAGATTCAAGACATGACCTTCACCTGGTGATACGGTATGCAAATTAATACCAATGATAGCTAGTATTTATGGAGAGGGTTGACATATTTCAGGCACTGTGCAAAACACTTTACATGGATTCTCTCATTTATCATAATAAGAGATAGTTACTAGTGTTATCCCCATTTTACAGATAAGGAAACTAAGGCTCAAAGAGGGTTAAATAACAGGTTGTAGGAAGACAAACCTTTTAATGGTTAAATCTGCAATTTATTTGGCATTGCCGCACCTAAGTGCAGAGGTGACAAACAGAATATTTAACGACCGGTATGGAGAGAACACTAACCAACCAGAACAGATGCCGTGGAACAGAAGCAGGGCCTGAAAGGAGTCACTGGGGCAGAAGCTGGGGTAGTTGGATTGGCCAAGTCATGGATGGGGTCAGCTAGGAGAGCATCTGTTTATGGATTTTTATTTCATTTGTTCATTTATTTCAATATGTTAACCACTCAGCCTGCCATACCTATAGAGCCCTGCACAGGTGAAATGGAACCCCCCCCCCCCCCCCCTCCGGTAGATCAGCTGAGTGACCACTGTGTTTATCAGAAAATTGGAGGGTTACCAAGGGTCAGATTGACTTTTCTAGCCTATTTTAAACTCTTAGTGTACTTTGGAGTATGCTGAGATAGTGACTATAATTTTATACAAACTGCCTTAGATTACCAAAAGCTTTCTTTCCTGTTTCTAGACCACAGTGCCCAAATTGGAAATCTATGGGCTGAATTCAGCCTGCAGATGTGTTTTATTTAGCCCACACAATGGCTTCTCATTTTAAATAATAAAAGCTAACATTTCTGTAGCACTAACTATAGGCCAGGCATATATACATTTTACATATATAAACTCACTTTATCTACCCATCAAACCTACAAGATCGGTATTATATGACTGTCCTCATTTTACAGATGAGGAAACTAAGGCACAGAGAGGTTAAGTAACTTGCCTAAAGTGGCACAGCTAATTAAAAAATTGCAGAGGTGGAAGTTGAACCCAAGCAGTCTGGCTCCATAATGCAAGTTGTTGACCATTATGCTCCTCTGCCCCTCTGGCGTGTTTGAACTATTTGTCGACATTTAAAAATCAAGAGAACTAAGATAAAAACCTAGACTTCCACCTTGTCAAAACCAAAGATCAGGAGTTCTAATAACCTTGAGTTCACTCCCCTGTGGTAAAAGTTGGTCTCCTTTGCATGCAGAAGTGTTCTTTGACTTTCCCAGTCCCCTACCGTTTCCTATTGCCTTCCAACACCGAGGCCGTCAGTTATTCACCTTTGTCATCAGGTTGGCACTGTTATCCTACAGACACTCTGTTCACACTTGTGTATGACCTGCCTGGCTTCTGTAGACACTTGTGCCCCCTCAAGTGAAAATGGGGTACATTTTGCTCTAATAACACGTTATAACTTAGGAAGTGCAGAAGTATATGACAGGCTCACTTCTCTTGTGAATTGTTATGAAGTATCATAAAATTAAAGGTGGACATTGAGAAGAAAAGCAAAGCAGTAAGGAACAAATTCAAAGCAGCTACAAGAGAAAGCTTGTTGCAATTGGTAAGAAACTCCTTGACCACCTTCAGCCAAGATCATGGAAGACCTAAAAATGTCTGCTTAAAAACAAAACAGGGACCCCTGGGTGGCTCAGTCAGTTGAGCACCAGACTCTTGACTTCAGCTCAGGTCATGATCCCAGGGTTGTGAGATTGAGCCCTGTGTCAGGCTCCGAGTTGCGTGTGGAGCCTACTTGAGATTCTCTCTCTCTCTCTCTCTCTCTCTCTCTCTCTCTCTCTCTCTCTCTCTTTAAAATAAAAAAAAAATTAAATTAAATTAAAAAAATAAATCAGGGTGGCTGTGTGGCTCAGTTGGTTAAACATCCAACTTTAGCTCAGGTCATGATCTCACAGTTCGTAGGTTTGAGTCCCACACTGGGTCTCTGAGCTGTCAGCACAGAGCCTGCAGCCTGCTTGGGATTCTGTGTCTCCCTCTCTCTCTGTCCCTCTCCCACTCATGCTCTGTCTCTGTCTCTCAAAAATAAATAAACATTAAAAAAAAAACAATCTCATTAAGCTAAATTTAAAATTCGCTACAACTACACTTTTCAGTTTTCTGAGTCTGAAATTGTACAAAATATTACCATAAACCAATATAATTGTCTTTAAAACCCATTCACTGGAATATCTACATTCAGATGCAAACCATTACCTTCTAAGTTGTTCCCTTGGGAGATATGCATCTTTTCCTATGATGCCCCTACAAGAAACATTTTGGAACTCCTTATGGGGGCCAATCTTCAAAGCAATTTCTAAGCATGCATCCAGCAAATGTCAATCTCATTCTTTGATATTCATGTCTTGCTTTTTATCCAAAACAGTAACACCCACCTTTTCCACCATCATTCAAGTGCCATTCCTGTTCCAAATAAAATCCATCGAAGGATTAATATTTGTTCATACTGAGAATAAAATAATTAGCAACAACCTTGGAAGATAACTCCATAAGTGTATTAGCACAATAACATTATTGAAATGAGAATATCACCTCCCTAGGTGACCTCCTTGAATGGGCTACAAGTTATTTGAATATGTTTCAGTGTGTTCTTTTGAAGGAACCTGGTAAAGGAAAAATAAATATCTAATTCTGTTTTTATTATACGTGTACAAATAGCGAGCACATACACTGAATAATTATTTCTGGGTAGCACAACTATGCATGACTTTTTATTTCATTAATATTCATTCAACATCAATTCAGCACTTACCAACACTATGTTAAATGCTAGAAACACAAAGTAAAGATTTCTTTACAGTTTTTTTTTATTACAGTGAGAAGGTATGATTTTGGTAATCATGAAAAAGTAAACTATTTCCATTCCGAAAATGACATATCTATATAGGCTAGATGAAAAAAAATGAGAAGGAGACAATTTCTGTCTCCATAAACAAATCTATGAAGGCAACTGGTTCTCGATGAAACTACATAGTTTGGGTTTAGGCAAAATAGGCAAATGAAATCCCATGCAAAGGCGGTTGTCTGAAATGGGAAACAGTAATAAATTGGGGGCAGAAGAATTAGAGGTTCAAATCCACACCTGCCATTATTGATGTGACTTTGAATAGTATGTTTAATCACTCTGGCCTAGGTTTCTTCTCCTGAAATAAAAGGATTGGACTAAATGATCTCTATGGTCCCTGACAATTTTGACATTTTATCATTATTACAAAGTTTAATCCTTGGCTTAAGTCATGCGACAAAGTGTATGTTAATTACATGTATGTGTGTTCGTCACAAAGAAAACAGCGCTGAGCAAAAGAGATTATAGAGATACACCTTCAGCAAAGACTCACACAAATTACTATAATAATAAGAAGTTAAAACAAAACAAAACAAAACATTAAGCTGGGGTGCTTTTTGTTTCCTGAAAACCGTGTGGCCCCCGCCCAGGAATGGATGGATTCTGTGAGGTTGGAAGCAAGGTAGGAGAAAGAGGTCACTCCTCAGCTTTAGGGAGTCAAACTTGATTTTTTAAATCTGCAAGAAAGTAATCCTAAAAGGCAAACTCTGTGGGAGAAAGAAAAAGTGTAAGGGGCGTGGCGGGCAGGGGGAAGGTGGTGGTTAATTCCCAAAACTTGCCTTTACATATGAAGAGGCAAACCTGCATCGTGGGCTTCATTCGGCGTCCGCCATACATAATCTGTTCAGAGACCACATCACAGATCACAGGGTCCCACAAGACTGGAAGGAAAGGGAAGACCCAACTCCACTAGCAGGAGAACAGAGGAAGAGAAAGACTTGTGTCTCTCCATCCTGAGCACACGGCAGGGATACAGAATAGTCCAGGTAGCAGAAGGGGAGTCAGACCACAGGAGACTGGGCTCTGCCTTCCGCTTGGACATGAGAGGAAATTCTCTCTCTGGGCACCCCATAAACCATGGGGAAGCCACAGTGGAGTCGACACAGTGGCGGATGTGTTTCCGTGGAAAGGGGGCCTGAGATTGCGCCCCACTTCCTCCTGTCCTGTGTGTGGCACGTAGGGGATATAGAAGTTCCTCAAGACATACTCCCAAGACGTCTGAGAATGCTAGCTTGTGAGTCGGCCACAGCAAACTAAGAGGTGGCCTTGTAGTCAAAGGCTGGAGGGTGGAGCTGACCCCCAGATTGCAGACGTGGAGGCAATGGTAGCCCAAGGCGTCTTGATAGTGCCCAAGGCCAGCAACTTGCAACCTTGAATTAATTGCCTGGGGAAAACAGATTTTTTTTTTTTAATTTTTTTTTCAACGTTTATTTATTTTTGGGACAGAGAGAGACAGAGCATGAACGGGGGAGGAACAGAGAGAGAGGGAGACACAGAATCGGAAACAGGCTCCAGGCTCTGAGCCATCAGCCCAGAGCCTGATGCGGGGCTCGAACTCACGGACCGCGAGATCGTGACCTGGCTGAAGTCGGAGGCTTAACCGACTGCGCCACCCAGGCGCCCCGAAAACAGATTATTTTAAACTGGGAGAGGCTGTTACTTTTCACTGGCAAGTTGAAGATTTCCCCCTACCCCCACTACCAGCATCAGCATGAGTGGGAGCAAATGAGACCACTTATAGAAATAAAACACTTATGGGGCGCCTGGGTGGCTCAGTCGGTTAGGCACCTGACTCTTGATTTCGGCTCAGGTCTCACTCTCAGGGTCATAAGATCCAGGCCCGCATCAGGCTCCATGCTGAGTATGGAGTCTGTTAAAGGTTCTCTCTTTCTCCCTTCCTCTCTCGGCTCCTCCCTGTTTCTCTCTCTCTCTCTCTCTCTTTCAAATAAATATATTAAATAAATAAATGAAAATTTAAGCTAAGCATTGGAAAAAAAACACCTGAGCCGTGGTGCATGTTTCCACTCTGCTGGGTAAGTATGCATTATAATTACTGTGAATCCTATGAAGAAAAAGTGCCTAGTGCTTTGAATGCATTTAATCAGGGCATCTAACGCAGACTGGCAGGCACCCCTCAGGGACAGCCTCTAGAAGGAAGTGATATTAGAGCTGAGACCTGAAGGAGAAGTTAGGTAAGCAGGGGAGAGCACCAGGTCCCAGGAGGGGAGAAGGAGGCTGGTACATTGCAGGAGTGTGCATGCTCGGGGGGTGAGAGGTAGCAGGTGAAGAGGTGGGCTGGGGCCAGTGCCCCTGGGCACACTGGAGCTCCTCCTAACAGTTGGCTAGTTCGCTTCAACTCAGTTCAATGAATTTAAAACACTTCTCTGTTTTGCAGGGAAAAACATGAACTGTGTTTTAGCAGTCAGGGCAACAATGAAGCATTTGGATAGTCTGAGGGTAAATCAAGATAGGGACAGCAGCCCCAGGTAAATGGAATGGGGATCTACAGTAAGGCAGCTGGTAGGACCTGAGACCACTGTGGCTGCTGCCCACACCTGCTGGATCCTGCAGTCGCCTCAGCTTTCAGGCATTCCTGTGCCCTGCCAGTCTCTCCAGACCTCTGAAGGGCTGGCACAGAGGCAGAGTTTTCCTTCTTGTGGGGCTGAGCCAGAAGGAAAGGGGCCGAGGAGACAGCGAGAGATGAGAGGATGTGGGCGGCCGGCCAGCTCTGGGTATTTCTTGCCCACCACACATGGGTTTCTCCTGGGCCCTGGGCGTGCAGTGGCGTCGCTCCCCTGGCTGGGCTGATGGTTCAGAATGGTAGTGAGAGCAGACAGAATTGAGCAGGTGCTCATGGGAGCCGTCATCTCCCTTTCTGAAGCCAGCACCTGCTCGAAGCCCCCAGTGAACTTGCCTGGACCATTAAAACAATCCTGGAACTGGTCTTTCTGT
Organism: Herpailurus yagouaroundi; assembly: GCF_014898765.1. NCBI lineage: Eukaryota > Metazoa > Chordata > Mammalia > Carnivora > Felidae > Herpailurus > Herpailurus yagouaroundi. Next base: position 24,875,896 of record NW_024412413.1, on the reverse strand, counting down.
TCTCACTCCACCCTCTGTACTTTCTTTTCAGAGAGCTATTTTTACAAAATAAATCAGATTGTGTCTCTCCTGTGTATAAAATCCTTTAATAACTCCTTATTTTGCTTTTAATAAAATCAGAAGTCCCTCCATGCCTGCAGGACTCCACCTGACCTGGCTTCTGCTTGCCTCGCCAATGTCATCTCGTTCCTCATGTTCATTCCACCCAATGCACATCTACATTCCTTTCAACTTCTCAGAGATGCCCTTTTTTTTTTCTTTCCTGCGTTGGGATTGTTACCCTTCCTGTTCGCCTCCTGGAACTTTGTGCCTGATTCCTTCTATCATGCCTGCTAAAATGGCCCCCACCCTCTTACACTGTATCTTATCACCCCATTTATTCCTTTTGCAGCACTTACCAATCTGATATTATCTTGTTTATTTATTTGCTTGTTTATTGTCCATGTGCCTTCACTAGAATTTAAATTTCTTTGTGCCTTGAATACCTGGCACAAAGAAGGCACTCAATTAGTACTTGTTAAGTAATGAATAAACCTTTGACCAAGGATGGACAAAGGTAGTGAAATGACTCTGGGCCACAAACATTTTCATTATTACATGTTTGGTACTGGAGGGTGTTGATGGATAAAAGACAAAATGTGTGTGTGTGGGGGGGTTGCCTGCAAATAGATAGTTTGCCCACAGTCTTGTGACTGACACAGGCACACTGAGCTAACCCTAACAGAAATGCTAAGACACCTTGTGGTCTCGTTAAAAGGCATGGCTTTCGACTGGGGAATTGTAAAAGTTTTCTAGATCCAAACTGAGTTCAATAGCTCAACAAATGGTATTTGGACGTTTACTGGGTGGTGAAACATAGGGACATGTATTGATGAACAAGACGTGGTCCATGTCTTCAGGGGGCACTCGGTGTGGCAGAGGCCGACCCAGACAAAGCTAATCGTTCTGTAAGGTGGTGATAGGTAGGGGAGGAGGGCGGGGTAGGGAAAGAAAAGAGGTCCGAGGAAGAAATGACTGGTTCCATCTGAAGAGGGTGGGGCAGACTTCCTGGAGGAGCTGGCTGTTCCCTGTGCCCTGGAAGGTGAACGGTGTTTATAGCTGGCTGAAAAGGCAAGGGTAGCTGAAGGCAAAACTAAAAATATCGGCAAGGGGGTATAAATGGCCAAGGCATGATTCTGGATGTATGGATTACAACATCCTGTAGTGAGATGGAAATATGAGGGGACTGGAGATCAAGTTTGGGAATCCTCAGCAGGTGTTGAAGCCACAGAGTGCAGATGAGCTCCAGGGGAAAGCATATGGACCAGAAGGGAAGAAGGTGAGATCCAAACCCTGGGTGGAGCAGGGGTGATGGCTGAAGCAGGACTGGTGAGTTCACCAATGGTTAGAGAAGAAAGAGTTATGAGGACAAATCTCTGGAGAATGCCAAGGTTTAAAGGACGAATGGAGAAAAAGGAACCAGCAAAGGAGTGGTCAGAGAAATAAGGAAGTAGAATCTGGAGTCTCAACTCCTAGAAACCAAGGGAAGTAAGACTCACCTTTGAGAGGGCTTCCCCAGCTCCCTCTTTACAACACGCATCCTGCAGGCTGCTGCTTATTCAATGTCTATCCACCTCACTAGACGGGAAGGTCCCTGAGCACAAGAAGTGTTTTTCACTTGTTTACTGCAATTACCACCTACACTTAGACCAGGTCTTGTCACCCAGTAGAATGACTGTGTGGATGAATGAATGAATAAGTATTTTCAAATTATGCAGAGTTGAAAAGGCTAAAAGCTGTAAATAAGACCTTGGATTTGGCAAATGGACACAAAGGTGACATTTAAGAGCAGTTTTATGAACAGGGATAGCAATAATACCTATGTCATGTGGTAGTTATGAGAATTAATGAGCTGGTACGTGTAAATACTGAGCCAGTGCCTGGATGTAGTTAAAACTCAATAAATATTAGATGATGATGATTATTCCCTCAGCCTTCACTTTCAGAAGCTGTTCTGGTGAACTAATTCTTGGTAGTCATGTTGTGTCTAAAAGATTGCTTTACTACCTTTCCAATATATTCTAGGGGCATATTGCTTTAAAAACTATAACTACAAAGTGCTATTTTATTAAATGACTATAACAGAGCCCAGTGAAATGGGATTTTGCTGCCAAATCTACCTGTGGCTTGGGAGCCTGATAGGCTCCCAAAGGAGCAGAAGATGGACTGGAATCTCCTTTTCTATTAAAGAGGCCCACAGAACCAATACAGCTGTAGCCTTAGAAACAGGACTCTGTTCCTAAATCTGTCACTGGATTGGTCAGAAAATCCAAAGCAGGAAGACTGAGAAGTGCGGTGCTCCCAAAGACTGGCTCTGTCAGAAGGTTTGGGTAAAGAAGACAAGGCTGCGGATGGAAGAGGTCTTTCAACGTGTGGAACTTGGGACTGAAGTGCGGGTTCCCATTCCGCATGTGCCGCTAACTCTCTGGACTTGACCAAGTCACTTAACCTATGTGTGTATGATGAGAGCCCTGCATGAGCCTTGAGGCCTCTGTAGTAGGTTGTTGACAGAGATGGCCACAGTTTCTTGCATCCCTATATGTTTTTCTCCTTTGCAATGTAATCATTACCCTAACAGGAGATAGCATCTTTTTCCCCTTCCCTTGAATCCGGGCTAGCCCTGTGACTTTCTCTCGTTCATAAAATGGAGAACAAGTGACATTATGTTTGAGTCTAAGCAGTAAGGGGCCTTACGGCTTCTGCTACCAACCTCCTGATAAGATGCTGCTAGCCTCCTTGAGGATGAGACCACGTGGAGAGAAAGGCTCAGCCAGAAGCCAACACCAACCAGAAGACACTGAGTGAAGCTATGTTGGACCATCCTTCCCCAGTTAAGTCACCAGATGAACACGGTCAGGTGAGCAAGCCCCTGCAAGAGCCCGGCGGAACCGCTCCGCTGAGCCCAGCCAAAATCACTGACCCACAGAACCGTGAGCAAATAAAATGGCTATTGCTTTCATCAACTAAGTGGTGCTTTGTTACACAAGACTAGACAGCTGATACAGCCCCTTTTATAGCTGACATTCTAGAAACTGACTTTATTGCTCTGAAAAAGGAATCAGGCTGTATGACTTTAGTTGTATGTTAGGGTCTGCTGCCCAGAACTCAAACAAAGGTTAGGTGACTATTTTATTTCCTCCCCTGCGCCCCACACTCTTAACCCTGAGGGCTTTCTCCATGTGGCACTGTTGCACGTGGACCCACTAGAGCTGAAACCCTTTGCCGCTTTCCCACCCTGTTAGGACTCGGCGTGGAGGCACTGAGCAAGACAGGAAGTGGCTCGGTGACTCAGTGGTCCTTCCTTCTGAGTCACTGAACTGTCAGTTCCCCCTCTCTGTGGTTCCACTCGTTCACTCAGTCAATACCTTGTGAGCAGCTGCCCTGTGCCAGGCCCTGTCCGGGAAGCAAGCCCTGGGAAGGGCTGAGTATGTCTGAGTGGGCGTGCAGCAGGGGCCTCCCACACATCACCACCGCCTTCTTGGCCGCTTTCCTGTAGCATCTCATGCAAATGCTTTTCTGGGCTTCCACAGAAGTGGCCCTCTCCTTAAGGCACAGAGCTGGGGAAATTTTAAGGCCAGTTAGTTCAACCTTTCCTTTATTATACATATGAGGAAACTAAGGTGTGAGGAGTTGAGGGTTGAGGTTACTTGTGATTAAATTAGGCCTACTATGTAGACGTTTTAGCTTAAAATCCAGAACTCTTTCTATTACATTGAAAGGCCCCCTTTAGGCCCACACTCTCCTTCCTTCCAGTTCCTGACTTTCCCACTAGTCCTCCTCAGCTTTGTGCTTCAGGCATAAAATTAGTTTCTTCTTCTGGCTCAAGGTTCAGACATTATCTGAGAAATCTTTACTCAAATAAATTGTAGCCATCGATGATAATGATAATCATTAAAACAGCAACATAAATTCAAAAAATACTTATTGAGCACCTGTTAAGTGCCAGGCGTTGCCTCTGTTTTGGGGATATAGTGAATAAAACAAGGAATCTACCTCTGGGGAATTTATGTTTTTGAGGGAGGTAGGGCAGACAATACACAAGGAAGCAAATAAGAGAATTTGGGGCCGATGTTACAAAAACTAAACAGGAATATGTGATAGAAGTGACTGGGCTGAGGGGTGTATGGCCACAAAAGGCCTCTTTGACCTTTGAGTCAAAGAAATCTGAAATCTGATTGGTGAAGGACCAGTAATTCTTCAGGAAATGAAAAGAGCAAAGGCCCTGAGGCAAACTCATCTTTTTGAGAAAGCAGAGGGGAGGCTTGTGGTCTCCTGGTGGGAGTGATGAGGGGAAAGTGGTGACCTTGTCTTCCCAGATCATGCAGGATCTTTGTAGGCTGCCATATGTGGAGCCAGGAGCCTACACATCTGGGTGGGCACATGGGAGTGTTCTAAGTGATATGACACAATTTATATATTTTTTTTTAATTTTTTTTTCAATGTTTATTTATTTTTGGGACAGAGAGAGACAGAGCATGAACGGGGGAGGGGCAGAGAGAGAGGGAGACACAGAATCGGAAACAGGCTCCAGGCTCCGAGCCATCAGCCCAGAGCCCGACGCGGGGCTCGAACTCTCGGACCGCGAGATCGTGACCTGGCTGAAGTCGGACGCTTAACCGACTGCGCCACCCAGGCGCCCCTTTTTTTTTTTTTTTTTTTTTAATTTTTTTTTTTTTGGACACAATTTATATTTTTAAGATCAATCAAAATATCATTCTGACTGCTTGGATGGAGAATGGACATTGAAGTTCAAGAGTGAAACTGGGAGAGGGGGTGTGTGGAATGCTTACCATGTGTGGGTCACCTTCTATACCTTAGCTCTAATCCTCCCAATGCTCCAAAGTAGATCTTATTATGCCCATTCTGTAGAAGAGAAGATGGAGACTGCAAGGGATAAAGGCACTTTCTCAAATTTGACCAAATTTGATCCCATAGGAGCCCTTCCCATGTAGCACATGGCCTTACTAAGCTGGTCAACCTGCCCCTGTGCAAATAAATTTCTCTGATTATCATTGTATTTTGAAGTGTGAAATTTTAGAGCTAGAGGCTGTAGATTGGAAGTCCCTTGAAGGCAGGAATCATATCTTACTCATCTTGCCATTTAGTTGTGGCACACCCTGGTACATGGGAAGCACTAATATATATCTGATGAATGAATGAATGGGTTCCAGTCATGAGAGGTTTCCTGAACCAGCCCCACTTCAGGCCCACCATTTTCAAGATGGGAGGCTGTCTTCCCCAAAATCACAAGACAGGGCTGGGAAGAAAGCCTAGGCTGTTGAATCCATGGGTCCCTCCACCAAACCACCAAAGCTGCTTCCAGTTTATCCGTTTAGGACAGATTTCTTGATTTAACCTACAATTTTAGCATGGCAAATCCTCAAGGTCAGGTATGGTGTCTATTTTTTTTTGTACCGTGTCATATTGGGAGTGTGTGGTACCTATAGGGAGGTTGAACCTGAGGCTTGGCAGTAAGTTTTCTCTTGGAAAATTAAACTAAACAAATTAAATCTACATGTGATGGGAAGAAAACAGATATCTTCATGGTCTCCTGGAACAGCTATTTGACTGAAGTTTAATGTCTGAAGAAAGCACATGGAGCACAAAGATGGGGCACCGGGGTGGCTCAGTTGGTTGAGCCTCCAACTGTTGGTTTCAGCTCAGGTCATGATCTCATGGTTTGCACTGTGAGTCCAGAGCTTGCTTGGGGTTCTCTCTCTCTCCCTCTCTCTCTGACTCTTTCCCACTTATGTGTCCATGCATGCACTGACACGTGCTGTCTCCCTCTCTCTCTCTCTCTCTCTCTCTCTCTCTCTCTCTCTCTCTCTCTTAAATAAATAAATAAATAAATACACTTAGAAATAAGAATGGAGCACAAAGAGAAAGGCCATCTTTGGCTTTACTGTCTAACAGAATGTAGAGTTGGGGACAATGTATTTGGGGAATGAGCATTTTCTGGTTTCCAGAGAGTACCCTCTATGATAAGATATTCGTTTCATAGTACTTTAATTATCGATCACCAAGCAACAAATTCTCAAATGTTAACTTGGCTTTCTCGTTATCTAGGAGGATCCTCTGGGCAGGAGAGGTAAGCATATCAGCCACTCTGAGAAACGAATGTTCTCTCTTATAAGTGAATTCACTTGCAAATGTTCCAAGAAAATGGTGTCACCAAATTTTGGGGGTGGGCCTCTCATAGTTGAGAAAGGCATAGACCATGACCATTTTTTGAGGTTCTCAGTATATTGCAAACTGAACAAATGCTAAAAGACAGTTATAAAACTTGTGGTGTATTTTCATTGTTTGCCTTGAACCAACTGTAGCTTTTTACATAGAAAACACAATATACTATTACTGTGCTAGCAGCATATAAATTATGGACCCACAAAAATATTAGTGCACTTTAAGCAGGGTATTTGGAGAACAGGATGGAAATTTAAAGATGTGCAATGAATGCCTTGTATGGAGTCTGTCAGGCTATCTCTGTAACTGCATAAATAAGATCATTTGGTGATAATATCAGAGCTAAATATGAGGCCTTGTGTGGTGAGGACCAAGACCAAAGGACCACGTGCAGAAGTTTAGGCCCACTTTCTAAACCAAGAAATCTGTCCTAAACAGATAAACAGGAAGCAGCAGCGTGGTTTGGTGGAGGCTCACACCATCAAAGGTGATGCCATCCATAGACCACTACCTAAATCAGCCTTTACCCGGCAACCCTCTGACCATGTCATGTGCCACCCCCTTAAAATATCACATTCCCCCCATGGTAAGTATAGCAGCCTGCTGTGTACACAGGTGAAGTGCTCCTCAAGAAACTTGTTGACTGACCAGCTGATAAGTCAAGCCAGGGATAAACCAAGCTAGGACGCTCAAAAGTACCCTTTAAATATTGCATTTGGGGAAGATACCTTCTCGGCAGAGGTGGGAAAGCGCTTGGTGTGATAGTTGACGATGTGAGAGCATGAAGGGATGTTTAGCAGGACGCCGGCTCATACGCACACAGCCATGTACTCTCCCTTGGCATGATAGCCAATTCTCTTTGTTGCTCTCTCTGGCTTCTGCGATCCTGTCTTCCCATGCTCTGTCCCACCTCTCAGTTTTCAGCTTCCCAATCTGTGTGTCTCATACCATTCATGGGTCATAAAATCAGATCGGCGGGCTTTAACCAACATCTTCTAAACAAATAAATAGGATAGAAAATGTCATAAGGTATCATAGGGTAAATGTTAAAAAAGAAGTTAAGAAGAAAAACTATTTTCTGAAACCTGTTTCAAGTCCATGTACATGTGCATCGGGTTTAGACGTAAACTTAATTTCCTGCTATAGGTTGGTTAAAGTTTTCAATCTGCTGCTCTAGGTAACAGACTGAATGCCCCACCTTCCACTGAGCAGATTCTGGGCACCGGCTTCCTAAGTCAGAATTGCTTTGAATTACTGAGATAGGTGAGCTAACACGGAGAACCATCCAGGATCTTCATAGCATGTCAGAGTCTTAGACACTTTCTGGTCCAATGCCCTTGGCTCACCGTTTTCCAGGCACAGAGACTGAAACTAAAAAATGCAGGAAGACTTGTTAGTGGTAGGACCTGACCTGCCAGTGGTTTCCCCACCTCTCCTTCTTGGCCTTTTTTTCTTTAGGTCCCGTGGTCCTCTGTTGTAACACAGCAAAGATTAGTGGAAAGGATTTATATTTTGGTCAGAAAATCTGGATTTTAATTGCAGTCTGTCATTTACTATGTGACCTTGAACTCATTAATCACTTAATATCTCTACTCCTCAGGTTGTATCAAATATAAAACAGGATTCATGCTATTAGGGCCGACTGAGTTCATCTTCTCAATGGCACTTTTTGGACTGAGGCATTATATACATTCTCTAATAATAATTTTTCCTCCTTGAGTATCCATGGTATTTATTCAACAAATATACATTGCTATGGAGATGAAGGAGGCTGAATATAATATTATCAAGTCTCACCCCCTTTGTAAGAGTTTTTACTGACATTTTCCAGGGAAAAGATGCTACTCCCCTTCATTTCACCCTAGCGTCTGTCCTTAGAGCGCTCACAGAGCCCTACAGAAGTTAGTTTAAAGCTAATTCAATAGTACAACATCACCCAGCTTCCCTTACCTACAAACCACGGTGCCTGGTTCCTGACAGGAGCCTGCAGAATAGTGTTTTTCTTCTCTTCCATCTCTGGGTTACTTCATAGCCTCATCTACTTGTGGGTACACGTGAGGCCCTGTGACCAGGGATGCCTCATTTGTGACATTGTCTAACCTCTGCCTGCTCCTGTGGGAACTCAATACTGTGCCCCTCTCCCCTGCAAACACAGTATTCTCGAGTTATTGCTTGGAATTCCAAGAGCGGTGTCTAGCATGAGCTGGCTGGATAGACCCCCAGCCCAATAAATAACACCTCTCTTTCCTGTCCCATCTCAGAACCAACTGATAGAGGCACAGGAGCCAGATGGATAGAGATCCAAATGATAGTCTTACTACAAAAGCTAAAGTGAATGATGAACCTTCCGTCGATGAGCACAGTTGGCTAGATGTAGTTTCATTCCCAGATTAAACTTACCTAGCTGGGCCAAGCTGGAAAACTGGAAGCATCGCCCGGTGTGGAGAACAGAGACTGTATCTTCTCCAGACAAGCTGGATCCAAAGAGGAAGAAGGAAGGAGCTGGGCCAAACATTGAAGTTTCTTCTCCTACACTTGCCAGTCAGAGACCTTCTCTCTCTCTTTCCTACTAGAGATTCTCCCAGACAGAAACATGAGGGAATAAAGGTGTCCCCCTGTGTCTTAGGGGCATGAGTTATCTGACTTCCTTGTTTGGGGGCTTCCTCTTGATTGCAAGGAGTACGAGGTTCAGAGCCAATGTGGGGAAAACGCCCTCTCCCCATCTGTGTGCTGGGCCCCAAGGGGAAGAAGTACTTGGTTTCAGAATATCCTGAAATTCCAGGTGAAACAACTTCATTTATTCTGATTTTGTGTCAAATCTCTCACTTGGCTCCAGCCTCCCCAGACAAAGCCTATCAACCCATGCAAATAGACCCTTGAGAAAGGATTGAATCATTTGTGGTTGGCCCTGGAGTTTTACTTGCTCTGAAGACTCCTACTCTACTATTATCTCTGGCAAGCCTAGTTGTGGCCCCTGGCCTTCCTTTCCTGCTCTCAAATTACTATTCTCTTTTGAATTTCAGGGATTTTTAAAAGGTGATAATCAACCTCCGGTCCCTTAGCTTTTTCTACCATTAAGGAGTTAGTTTTGAAACCCCCTAAATAGCCGCTTACCCATCTTTGCCATTAATGCACAGCATGACGTCCTACCCACCCACCAGGTATCTCCTGGGCTTCCTCTGTCTGATGCTGCCTGAAAAAGAAGGATTGCAGTTTCCTACAAAGTCGTATGCAACCCGTAGGATCAAAACAAGAGATTGAAATACCCTCTTTTTCTCGATCTACACATTTAAAATCCAAAGCAGTTGTTTACACTGGAACTCTGGGCATCACTGAAAGAGAAAAGGCCCAAGACCATTTGCATCTTTCTGGACGCCACATCTCTACAATGAAGGAAGTGATTTTGACCAGCAGCTCAGCACAGTGTCTCCGCTTCACTCATCCTGGAAATTACAGCAGTGACTCACAGTTGGTGGAGTTGTGACACCCTAACACTGTATTTTATTCTCCCTTCCCCTCTACTGATGCAACGTAAACTTGGGGTGGATATGGAGGTTGCAGTGTTAATGAATTTCAATGAGTCTTGAAATTAAAAGATCTGAGGCTGGGAATCAGTTTTAATGCCCTGTGAGAGTCGTCAGTTGTCTTCCTCCCGGTGATTGTTCACATCTCAGTCAGTACTGTCCAACATCACTCACAATCTTTTGTGGTATATCATTCCTTGTATTAACAATACGCTGAACAATCCAACCAAAAAAGTATTATTGATGAATTGATTGATTCCACAGCAACAAATTAGCATTTTGGGGCAGGCATTGGTGATACAGAGATGGAATGGGGGGGGGCAGAGTAACAAGTCATATAAATAATGCTAAGTCATAACACTATGCTCTGGGGGTTCAGGAGAAATGGCCTTGTACTTCATCTGGTGGATCTTGGAAGACTTCTCAGAGGAAATGGGGTCTGAGCTGACTCCAAAGGATGAAGAAGACATTTATAAAGGTTTCATGAGGAAAGAGGTTGTCTGGGTGGAGAAACACAGATTCCTAGGCTCAACCTCAGACTCTCAGGGCTGAGGCCCTGGTACGTTGGTTCTGATGTGTAACCAGGGCTGGGAATCATCAGGAACAAAGGCATAGATCTGGTCAGAGATGAGAGAAGGGCCTGAAAGGCTGTCTCAGATGCTGGGACCGTATTTTCCACCTTGTCAGAAGACCAAATAAGAGGAATTAAATGAAGCACAGCAACTTGGTTTCCTCTGAATATGAAGTTCCTGGATGTGAAGTGTGTTAAAGGCACTAAGATTTTTACCCAGTGTGCCAAGGAAGGGCTTTCTCTGGAACATGGAAGAAAATGCAGTTAAAACCAAACCAAAAACCAAAACAGCAGAATCTCATTTGTCTCAGATGCCCTATGCCAGGGGTTGACGACCTCTTCTGGTAAGGAGTCAGAAAGTAAATATTTTCAGCTTGATAGACCACACAGTCTCTGTCACAAATATTCAACTATGCCATTGCAGTGCAAAAGCAGCATTAAACAACATGTAAGTGAATGAGCGTGGCTATGTTCCAATAAAACTCTGTTTATAGACACTGAAATGTGAATTTCATATAATTTTACATGCTATAACATATTATTCTTCCTTTGATTTGTTTTCAACAGTTTAAAAAGGTAAATTCTTATTATTCATGATAGCCAAGTGGTGGAAGCAACCAAATATCAATCAACAGATGCATGGTTTTTTACAAAAAAAGTGGTATCGACATGCAATGGAATATTATTCAGCCTTGAAAAGGAAAGAAGTCCTGTCACGTGATACAAATGCCTGAATATTGAGGACATTGTGCCATGTGAAATCAGCCAGTCATGAAGAAATAAACACTGTATGACTCCATTTACATGAGATATCTAAAGTAGTCAAATTCATAGAAAAGTAGAATGATGGTTGCCAGGGGATGGGGTAAGGGAGAGTGGGAGGCTGTGTTCAATCGATCTACGGCTTCAGTTTTGCAAGATGAAAAAGTTTTAGAAATTGGTTGCATAACAACAGGAACACACTGAATTGCACTGTGTACTTGAAAGAAGTGATCGTATATGTTGAGGGTAGAGCTAGCAGAATTTGTGGGTGGGTCAGACAGGTATTCTAAAGGAAAGAAAGAGGAGAATCATGAATAGGCGCCAGGTTTTTGGCTGGGATACACGGATGAATAGAAGTGCCACTTACTAAGATGAGAAAGTCTATAAGAGGAGCGGTTTGGGGGAGGTTTGAGATGATTTTAGGACATATTACATTAAAAATGCTTATCAGAGATCCACTTGGTGATGTAAAATACGCATGGGATTTACAAGTATGGAATTAATGGGAGGGGTACAAGCATAAGTTATAAATTTGAGAGAGAACAATGAGTAGAATGTGCTTAAAATCATAAGACTGGATGAACTTACCAAGGGAGAGAGTATGAGACAGAGAAAAGAAAATCCATTATTGCTTCCTAAAGTTCTCCGCCATGGAGGAATCAGGGAAATGGCAAGGAGAACACAAAAAACACTGAGAAGCAGTGGTCAGAGAGAATGAAAACCAGGTATGTGTACATTTATAAATGACATGCGGAGAAATTTCCAGGTTGCTGATGGGTCAAGGAAGATGAGGACTGAAAACTGACTATTGGCTTAACGACACTGAGGTCACTGAGGCATTGATAGAGTAGTGGGTTCAGGAGAGAATTAGAAGGGAGAACATAGTGACCGCATGCATAAACCACCCTTTCAAAGAAGAGAACTAAAAATAGAGGCGTATCATGAGAGGGAATGTGGTCAAGGTGTCGTGTATTTTTTTTTTAAGATTGGAAAAATTACAACATGCTGGCATGCTGTTGGGAATAGTCCAGTACAGAGTAGAAACTGACAATGTGGAAGCGATTAAAGAGTAGCTGGGGCAATGAGTTTGAGTAGATGGAGGCAATCTGATGGAGTAGACAAATGAAGGGTCAGCCCTAAGTAGGAACATGGAAAGTGAATCCAAGGGAAGGTAGCATATATGGCTACAAAAGCAGGTAGACAGGTAGGGAGATCATGTGGGATTTCTCTTCTAATTGTTTTGATTTTTTTTCCCAGTGAAATGGGATTGCAAGGTCATCAACAGGGAGTAGGATGGGATAGGAAGTATTGGAGTTTTGAAGGAGTATAGGAAGAATTAAGTAAGTGTGAGAATGCAAGAGTGACTGAATAAAAACTTGTAGCATTGAATAATTCTTGGATAGATTATACTAATGTGAAAACATTCATCATTGTTTCCTACTAGCTCCTCCTTACCAGGCTTTCCCTGTAGGAGCATTACAGTTCCCACATCGTTGATGTTAAGCTTGGCCAGATGACTTTCTTTGACCAATGAAATATTAGTGGAAGTGGCATGTACCATTTCAGAAGAGGAAAAAAAATGGTACATTTTATGTTGTTTTTTTTTTTTTTTACCACAATTAAAAACTCTTAAAAGAAGTCAATTCTTCTTCACTTGAAAGGCATACAGAAACAGGCAGCAGGCCCTGTTGGCTGTCATTTGCCAAACTCTTGCCAATGGGTGGCCAGTCCGAGGGCAAAAAAGATGGTCTGAATCAATGCTTCTCAAATGTCCCCATTGAAAGACCTCTAACAACACAAAAGGAGGAAAGCAGACTCCCACAGGGGTCTGCCTACAAGTCTATAAAATTCTTCTAAGTACTCTTTCAAATGAAGTTCATGAATGTCTTTGAATCCTAGTCTATAACACATGTTGTTTTAATGTAAAATTGGCATTCACTGTAAAAATCAGTAAAAACGGATGCTCACGCAGGCTCAAAGACGGTGAGTGACTTAGTCAAGTCCCATAGCTAGAACAAGTCAGGTATGGGACTGGATCCCAAAATTCCTGATTCCAAATGTATACTTTCCACCCAAATAGGCTGCCTTTCCATCGGGCTTTGGTTCTCCATTCCCAGCCCCTAAATATCCCTCCATTGTAGACGCAGTCTTCAAAGTAGTGATGGCAACCCACTTTTGAGTCTCTTCCAAAATTTATTAATTCATGTTTAATACCATCAATTCATAAGTTTTATATATGATTTGTTCTGCTACATTCTAGAATATTTTAGTTGATATATTCTAAAACTCATTTTCATCTCTTGCCCTATCTAATTATGCTTCCTCATCCATCTGTATTTTTTTTTTTTACTTTTCATCACATCCCATTCTGTTATACATTGTGAAATGTTAAATTATGAAGGACCTGACAGATTTGCTATTTTTGTATATCCAGCATCCATTTTTTTCTTGTGGTAGATTGTATTACTTGTTTAGAATTCTCCCTTCCCTCCTTGTCCTTCCCCTAGTCCCACTGACTTCAGACTTGGCCATATGACTTGCTTTCCCCAATGGATTGTGAGTGAAAGTGAGGGTGTGAGAGTCCTAAGCAGAGGTTTTAAGAGACCTCATGTGTCTCTACTCATCTCTCTTGACCTCCTGGCTTCCTAGGGAACCATATATCTCAAGTCGAACATATTCCTTCAGCCTAAGTCCCAAAAGGAAAAGATAGGTGAAGCAGACCAGAACCCAGCTAACCAGACCCAACTCACTGAGGTTTGGAGTTTTTTTGTTACACTGTATTATCCCAGCAAAAGCTGACTAATACATCCCTTCTTTTGGAATGAGGGTTTTTATTTTCTTCTGGAAACCCAGCCCTCCTCCACTTTTTATCCATAGGGTTTAGTTGGGCTGACCCTCCTCCATCCAGCCTCAGCACCCTCCAACACATTATGCTGACTAACTCCCATCTCTGTTGAGATCTCAGCTCTTCTCATCAAAGCTGAGAGAGACTAACACTTTCTTGGCCAGCAGAAATTAATGATTCTGGGCCTCGTTACCTGCTCAAAAGGGGTCCCAAAGAAATTACAGAAATCTTACTCATAACCCATCTAGTCTTAACTCCTGTTTGTTTTGCAAGAAAAGCATAGAAAGAAGAGTGTGGATCATATGACACTAAATGCCACACTTCTTGGCTACTTTTTGATAGTGGGCAGGAAGCATGGAAAACAAATAGCAGTTGTTTTGGACTTCCCCAAAATTAACATCGAGGCCCTAACCCCCAGTGTGGTGGTATTAGGAGGTGGGGGCTTTGGGAAGTAATTTGCTTGAGATGAAGTCATGAGGGTGGAGCTCGCTCATTAGTGTCCTCATGAAAAGAGACACCAGAGAGTTTCCCTCCTCTCTCTCTCCCCACATGTGTCTACTGAGAAAAGGCTATATGGGGTCCATGCTCGGCAGAGCGTTCTCACCAAGAACCACATCTGCTGGCACCTTGATCTTGGGCTTCCCACCCACCAGAATGATGAGAAATAAATGTCCATCACTTAAGTCACCCAGTCTATGGTATTTGTGATAGCAGTCCAAGTAACAGCAGTTTTCCCTTAGAACGTCAAGGACAGAACCTGGAAACACATAAAAGTAAAAGTTATTCCCTGTGCCTTGAGGAAGAGCAGAGTCAGCTCTGAATTACTCATTCATATGGAGAGCTGGGAGTAGTGGTGTGGAGAATCTAAAACACCAGAAAAACTTCAGAGGTCTTCATTTGGCCTGAGAAACCCTAGGGCCGTCCATGTTTCATGTGTACTTGAAACAGGGAAGCATTTCTTCGGAACAATCAAACTGCCTGATGAAAGCATGTACACCTTTTCTCTCATACATACTAGGATTCTCCAAAGATTTACTGTGAAAAAAAAATACAATAAAAATCATGAAAGCTACCGGCTTCGAATATACTCATGTTTGGCTTTGGCTTATACTTTTTAAAATAAAGCGATGTGATGTTCTCAATTGTGTGTGAGTGATTTTTTTCCTCCCTGAGAAGTATAATAAAATAAGTTTACATTCTCCCAGTCCACAGATTGCTGGATCACACGGGGACATGGAGTGAACTCTCCTGAGTGACAAGAGAAGCCAACTAGGGATTATAATAATCCCTAAGGTGGAAAATTAGCTGTAGAAAATCAGGGGCTGATAAACAGCTCTCCTCCCCATTCCTTCTCCTGCTTTTGTGCCCTCTTAGCTTGCCCTCACCTCACGTTTTCCCATCCTTCTCAGAGACCTGGTGGGCCATGTCTCACCTCTCTGAACTATCCATACCAGCCAGGAAGCAAACGCTTTGGAATGGACTCAGGTGCTCTGACAGGCACTTAGGGGTTGAGAGCTGGTACCCACTTGAGTAAAATACAATGCCTGCCCTTTAGAAGCCCGTAGTTAGTAGACAGAAGTGAGAGATTCACAAACAAATAGTCTTTAGAAACGACTGCAAAAATAAGAAACCAAGCGGAGGAACTCTTAGCGTGTGCTCCTTTTGAGAGGGCTCACGCCCTGTCCCTAGGGAATCTGACTTGATTGGTTTTGGTTGTGTATAGAGACCAGTAGTTTTTCAAAATACTCCCCAGGTGATTCTCACAGGAAGCTGGGCTGAGAACGGCCCCAGATCTACTGAATCAGGAATTGTGGCAGGTGAGACCCCGGTGGCCCGTAGTCTATCAGCCCCAGCCCCCCATGGGATGCTGGTACACACTCAAGTTTGAGAACCATCCGGCTGTCCTGCTAAGGGGCAGAGGCACAGAAATGGAGGGCTTCTGGAAGGTGAGCAGTTGGGGTGGAGCACTGTGCTGGGGGTGAGGGACCCTTTCACAGACCCCCTCCTCCTAAGAGCAGTCTCAGGGCAATGGACAAATTCTCCAGTGACAGCCTGGCCTGAGTCCTCTGGGTGGGCCGTCCTTGAGACATCCTGTGGCGTATAGACCTGTCTGGCGACCACAGAGCCTCCTTCTGAAGCCTCAGTCACTCGGGCCCCCTTAGTAGCTGCTCCTTTCCCTCCGGAGCTCCTTTGCAGGGCAGGGAAGGTTGGGCCTGTGGTAGGCCATAGTAAACGGCCAGAAAGGTCTCTTCCTGACAAATCCTGGCTTCCAATTTATGGCTCCTTATTCTTTTCCCCAAAGTGGGCCCCCTACTCTGAGCTCTGGCTTTTTTTTTTTTTTAAACTCTAGACAGAAACTGTGTCCATCCCTAGACAGAAACCGTGCCTCCTTTTCTGGACATCAAAACATCTCCTCCTAAGCAATCACGTCCCCACCCACGATAAAAGCAGCCCTTTGCCCAAAGCCACCCAACTCTGCACCCCACTCCCCGTGCCCCACTGCCCCACAACTCAGCCATCCCAGCTAACAGAAAACAGCCAAGTCTAGAGGCCTCCTCGCTTTGGGCCTTCCAGCCCAGGCCAACTGGGCAAGACACGACCCCACTGCAGTGCTCAGCGCAGAGACCCACCCCACCCCCCTCCCCGCTCAGGGGAAAGGAGGGATCCCCGGGTCCACCGGAGCCGGGGGTCCCCACCCGCGCGCCGGGGGGCCGCTTCTCTGGGTTTCTGGCCAAGCAGTCCCCGGCCTTGGGGAGGGGCTGCGGCCGCCCGGAGTCACAGAGGGTCTGGAGGCTCCTCCCCTGGGGTGGCCGAGCAGGAAGCGGGGCGCGCGGCGGGCGGGGGCGCGGCGCGGTGCGGGGCGAGCGCGCGGGGCGCAGGCGGCGGAGT
>NW_024412413.1:24843911-24858683 GCF_014898765.1 Herpailurus yagouaroundi | reverse complement strand
GCGCGGGCCTCGGCGGCCAGCCCCGGCGCACAGCCGCGGCCGGGGCGCGCGGCGCGGGGCGGAAAAGCCTGTTTACACAGACTGCACACCGCCTGGGGAATAATGCAGTAAAGGAAGTGAGCCGGCTCGGCCTGACTGCTCCAACTTCCTGCTCTCACACACACACCAGAGGAAAAAAAAAAAAAAAAAAAAAAAGAGGAGCGAGAGAAAGAAAAAAAAAAGGGGGAAAAATCAGGATCTCATTACAAGAGCAACAGACCGTCTGCAGACGCCTGTCAGCATGGAAAGTCGGGGGCTTTCGCCCGGTTCCTCCTAGAAATTCCCCCGAAGAAGGATCTTGAAAGCTCCCCCACATCTGGGTAGGTAGCAGGGGTTTCTGCCTGTTGCTCGGACAGTTGCAAAGTTTCGTCGGGGGTGCTTTTTCTTTCTTTTCTTTGGCTTGGTGGGGGTGGGGCTGGTGGGCGCCGCGGGGTGGGCTGCGGGCCTGGGAAGGGGGCGCCGAGGGGGATGCTCCTGCGCCCGCGCCGCCCGCCCGGCGGGAGCTCCGCGCCGCGTCCGACCCCGCGCCGGCGGCACCCTGCCCTGGGGCTGCGCTGCAGCTCGGAGGAGGGGGCGCGCGGGGGGGGGGTGGGGAGGAGGGGACGTGGAGACTTGGGGTCCCTGGGAGGAACGGCGGCGGGACGGGCTGCGTGCCTGGAGGCTGGACCACCGCCGACCTTCCAGCCGGGGCTGGCATTCCCCTGGGGTGGCAGTGGGCACCGACGCTCCGATTCGGGGAGAGGACGGGGGTGGAGGGGGAAGCGGAGGGCGTGGGGAGCGAAGGCGTGGGGCTGGGGGTCGCTTCCATTCTCGTTCGGCAGGTGACCCCCGCCCGGGTCACCGCCCCAGGCGCACGCCCAGGTGGACCTTTAAAAGCCGGTGGAGTCTTTACTGGACACGGTTTGGGCAGAGGTTCGGGGCAGGAGACGGTCTTGGAGCCCCCAGCTCTTTAGGAAGGGGCTCTTCAGCTTGCAACTGAATGTTGGCCTGTAATGCTACTGTAACTTTCGGGAGGAGGAATTAAAATTTTGGAGAGTTAAAGAAAAATAAGAGGTCTCGGTTTTGTTATATTTTCTGAACCGAACCTTCGTGAGGACAAGCTGCATTTAGGTGGCGGGTGGGGGTGGGAGTAAGAAATGTTATTTCAGAAACTGCAAAAGGGGCTTTTTAGAAAAAAAAAAAAAAAACGAGTGTCGGGAGAGTTTCTGGCTTGTCTGGAAACGGCAAGACTAATTGCCATGCGCTTCCGCTTTGAAACTGGCAGCAGACAGCATCTTGAAAATGACTCACTAGAGGAGCTCACAAAGAAACTGGTTTGCTCCTTCTCAGGTTTATGTATTTGTGCCTTTTACAGTTTCCTTTGTAGTGTTCGAGGGGTCCCCCGCCCCTTCCCCGCCGGCCCCCTCCTACCCTCCCGCTTTTGGAAGCCCCTGGCCGGTCTTTAACCACCCCCAGCACCCCAGCCCGACGGGGGCTGGGGGAGGCTGAGTTGTTTTTGGAAGTTGGCTGGGGAGAGGGTTAAAGGGATTCTGCTGCTGCAGGGGGAAAAAGTTCCCTGAATTTTCCACTGGCTGCTGCAGGAAGAGAGAGCCCCTTTAGTCATTGCTAAGTAATGTCTGCACACACACCAACTAATCTCATTAGGAGTTTCCGCTGCTCGGCACAGGAGGGGTTTTGTGCAGCCACTGTCAGCCCGGGGAGCCCTGTGCTGCAGAGGGAGACAAGTTACGGCTTTATTTACTTAGAGGTGCAGCTGGCCAACAACCTTTTCAGGGCACTATCTTGAAACTTTGAAGTCACTTTGGCCATTTTGGATTTCAGACTTACAGGTTTTTCTTTCCCAGTTGTGTGTAGGGTGTGTGTGTGTGTGTGTGTGTGTGTAAAATTTCTATTGCCCAAGCAGCTTAAACACACCCATCCTCTCTCTTCTGTGCTTAGGTCTTTGTTGGAGGGGGTGTGGAAGGTGGGGAGCCAGAGGAGATGAGAAACTAAGCATGTTCCAGGCATATATTAATGAACTCAAATCGATTTCTGAGCCTTATTGCTTTATTGCCAAACAAAATACCCTCTGATCTCTCTCCCTTTTTCTCTGTCTGTGACACACATTTATTTGGGATAGGTCAGTTATGGGTTTCAATTTATGGGGATTATAAAATTACAAATTGTGTTAGGAGGGCATGTGGGTCAGACAGTTAAGAAGACTGTCCATAAGTGTTTTTAGAGTTTCCAGTAATGATCCTGCCTGCAAAACCCCCTGATGGTCTTTCTGTGCCAAATATAGCAAAATAGCAAAGGCCTTCTGGCCTTTTTTTTTTTTTTTCCTTTTTAAACCTTTAAATGTTGGAAATGTGTAGAGTTGCTAAAAAGGGTAAAGAATTTTAAGGAACCCGATTGGAACTGTGGGGTTGCTTTATTGACAAGAACCTGTTGCTGGGGACATACTCTTGAGGGTTTTTGAGGTGTTGGCGTTTCTCTTATGGTCACAAAGCATGTCCTGAAAACAGCTCAACTAGGGTGTGAGTCAGTGGACACAAGTACAGATGTCCCTAACATGGTGCCTGGCACAGAGTAGATGCTCAATAAATTGTTGCATTGAAAGCTGTGAGTAGGATAACAGAATTTATAATAAATAGATAAGGGGAAAAAAGCTTTCCAAAGGCTCAAGAAAGGCCCCTTGGAGCAAACTACAAACCAGTCTGGATAAACAGACTTTCTGGAGTAATTTTATCCCCCTGGTGACATTCGGCAATATCTGGAGACATTTTGGTTGTCTTAACCAGAGGGGGTGCTATTGGCATCTAGTGGGGTAAAGAATTAGGAATGCTGGTACACATCTGGCAAAGTACAGAACAGCCCCCCAAAGTAATTTTCCAGCTCCAAATGTCAGTAGTGGCCAGACTGAGAAGCTTTATTTACATTAATGATGATAAGTCTTTTATAGGCAGCCATTCAATGGATAGGACATTTACAAGTTATAAGTTGTACTTTTCTGCCACATATGTAATACAGTGTGCATGAATTTTCTCTCCCTTTCTGTCTTTTTGGTCAGTAATATGTAATAGAAGGACATGTAAGTGACGAATTGTGATGGTTTACCTTTGTGAGCTGAATTAGACCATCTCTGAACCTCGCTCACTTGATACTAATGCTTTTTGGACCAGAATGGCAATAGCCCAGATAGGGAAAGTAGTGATTTTTCAGCCCTGTTTGAATTTTGGAGTTTCCTAAAACATTTATTAAAGATCTCTTTTTCTTATTTAAAAAAATTAATAATTCAAAACTGTAATATACAGTAAATGTAACTCTGAGATCATATATTGAAATTTATATTTGTAATAACTTTTTGGAACTTGAGTCTTTTCCTGAAATCGGTTTTAAAGTCCTTCCAGTCAGTGCGTATAAATTAAAATATTCCTTTCTTAGCTGTCAGATACTGGGTTTTGTGTGTTTTGTGCTACCCAATTATTTTTATATACCTATCCAATTCAAAAAACCAATATGGTTATAGAACATTACCTACTGACAAACCCAAAACACTAACAGAAAATTGTCCAAGGATGTGACTTCCTGGAGTAGAGTCCTTTTTTTTTTTTTTTTTTTTGGTGATGGTGAATTACTGCCTATGAATTAATACTGCTTTGCTCCTTTCCAGTCCTAGGGAATGATTCAGCTATCTCCATGTTCTCCAGACCTGGGGTTCCTCATTAAACTTTAAAAGAAATGGGTTCTCTATTCTGGCTGTGCCCTGGATGCAGGCAGCTGGCTTCTGCCCCTTCATGAGGGCCTGCACCTACACACACACACACACACACACACACACACACACACACACACGGGAGCAACACGGGTCATTTGAATGAAGGACCCCACTCCTGTCAGATTTTTCTGTATGTTTCCAGCAAGAGCTGTTTGTGTCCTGGTTATCCATAATTCCCCCTTTGTCTTTGTAGATTGATTTATAGTATATTTGAGATCACACTAGCATAACAATATTTTCTAAAAGTCAGGTTTTACTTCTGTTTTAAAAAATAGTTAATGTGAATTACGTTAGGAAGAGTCAGAAAACCACGAAGAAAAATATAAACATCTCCCATAATCCCACCGTGGACATTTTGGTGTATATTTTTTTCAGTCTTCTACAGTGTGTGTGTGTGTATGGACACATACCCACGTACATGTACACATACATAAAACTTTTCATTGGAGTCATACTATCCTTGCTGTTTTATAACTTATTTTTACCTAACATATCATGTAACACATTTTCATAACTAGTACCAAGACCAAAATTACTACACATAGAGCATATATTTATTGATCTAATAAATGTGTTGACTCAACAGTGGATTGACATAATTTCTACATGGACTTGTTCAGTGTTTTTGTCTCTGCGGCTCCAAGTAATGTCCTAAGAATGCTGACCTCTTAAAAGACTGAATTCATATGTGCTGTGAAATTTGGGATTTTGATGAGTTTCTCTATGATTTAAGAATGAGTCATGATTTGCAGTAGAATATCAAGATGTAGTAACAGGAAGTCCAGGGCCCTACACATCAAAATAGAATGTTAGATGATGAAAAAAGAGAAGCTAGGTTAAACCGAAAATATACCTTGAACTTTAAAGAGGGAGGAAGAGGTCTCTTGCACACTGAGATGATTCTTAGTTATTAGTGTTTCATTTTATATCCAGAGAGTTTCCAAACTTTGAAATTGGTGTTTTAAATGGATTCGTATCTCAAGATTACTATTGCTCATGGCCAGTTTGAATTAAGATCATCCAACTTTTTGGTTGAAACTGCAGCAGTGAGACTATGACAACTGTCTTTACCACCAAAAGTGCAGCCCCAGGAAATTGAGTTATCAGCGTGTGTGTGTGTGTGTGTGTGTGTGTGTGTGTATAAAACCATCTGTTAACGAATCCTAAAGGCCTTCAACAATGGTAGATCATTCAGTTTAAGTAACTATTCTGGGCAGAAATTTGACTCTTTATGACTCCTGCCTATAACCAAAATAAAAATGGCCTTTCATCCATTACCTGAAACTTAACATATGTGTCAGCAGTTTAAAAATAAACCTTGAATTGGTCATTTCAATAAATTGTAATTTGGTGTGAATTGCCACTAGAAATTAGTAACTCATCGATGATATGTTTCAATTTGCATTTCCTGGAAGGTAGTTATTCAATTCTAAGAACTGAATGGGGTTATTTTATAATTCGTAAGACTTATTTGTATATTTTTAAAGAAATTAAGATGATGGTTATACTAACATCTAATTTGAATTGGACTAAAATTAATTTACTCACATATCTGCTCTAAAAAAGGCTCTAAAGCACATGGTATCATAAGTATCTTTAAAGATTCCATATCTAATAATAATTCCTAATTTTCCACATATAAATATGGGAATGATGGGGTAGATATAAAACACACTTACCTAATGCCTTCTCTTAGACTGGGGTCAGGAGTCCTTTACTCCAAGCAGTAGAACAAGGAATCTGAGATCGTAGGTGTCCTTTTTTTTTTTTTTTTAATTGGGATATAATTTCATACATGGAAATGGACAGATCTTCAGTGTTTTTGTATACATCCAGGAGATCTATACCCCTTACCTTCAAATATAGAATATTTCTACCACCCCAAAACATGCCCTAGCTATTTCTTTTTGTTCTGACAATTTCATGATTCCACCATGTAGGTTATTAAACCCCAGAACACCTTCATAAAATACTGCAGTATTTTTATTTAATCTGCTTGGTTAAACATAAATCACTAAAATGTGTGGATTTCCTCAGCAATAGGATAGGAGGAAAAGTCCCTTCTACATTATTTAATGCCACTTAAACTAACCCAAAGTAATCTGTGTACTGCAGGAAAAAAGTAGATTCCTTTAAAACCAGTTGGGTTGAGGGGTGCCTGGGTGGCTCAGTTGGCTGAGCGTCCGACTTCAGCTCAGATCATGATCTCACAGCTCATGAGTTCGAGCCCTGTGTCAGGCTCTGTGCTGACAGCTCAGAGCCTGGAGCCTGCTTCAGATTCTGGGTCTGTCTCTCTCTCTCTCTCTCTGCCCTCTCCCATTCATGCCATCTCTCTCTGTCTCTCAAAAATAAATAAACATTAAAAATAATAATAAAAAAAAACAGTTGGGTTGAGACACTATCCCTCCATCTTCCTGGAACTCAGTTTTCCAGCTGGATGGTGAAGTGATCCAGGTAGAGACTGGGGTAATCCCTTTCAAGCCAAAAGTTGTGTTGTACTATTTTTTTGGAGTAAGGAACTTGAATTCTTCTAAAAGTTGTGAAAATGTGAAAATTTTTACTGTCCTCTGCAAACAGCCGACTTTCAGACATAACACAGCAATTTAAGTGAAGTATTCTGTGGTTGGAAAAGGGGTTCCCCATAAATTTCCCCTTCAATCCCATTCTGGCCCCTTGTTGAGTGAGGAACACTCGAGGAAAGGTTGGTATTAGCTGCTGTGCTTCATTTCCTTCTTTTTTTAAGGTTTGTGACCAGCATCACAATATCTAAATGGCTTACGGTTGGGTCATTCTTGGAGACACCAGTGACTGTGTGTGGGTCATATGCTGAGTAGGCCCAGATGGGATTTTGATCACAAGGTTTAGTCCCTGCTCCTTCCTTCCTATAGTCTTTGAAAATGGTGTCCATCCTCCACTGCTGTGTCTGAGGGGGTCCCCTGTTCCTTCTTGCCTTCTCTAGTCCCTTGTCTACCCACAAGCTGGAGTGATCCTTTATACACAGGTCTGACTGCCTCACGCCTTTGCTTAAAATCTCCCAGTGGTTTCTGCCAGGGTAAAGACCCAAATCCTTAATGTAAGCTGTGATTTGGGCCAGCCACCCTAGCTTTTCATCCATTCCTCAGACCAGTCGTGAGCTCTTTGGCCACTGGGCCTTTCCAAATGCTGTTCTCTCTCCTGGGAATTCCCTTCCCTGCCCCCACTCGCATAGATTGTTCTCACTGTGTGTTGCCAGTTTGTGGCCATCCTTCAAGGCTCAGCTCCCACTGTCATTTGGTGATCAGCCCCGGCCTCTGGAACCCCTGCCACCTTTATTTACAGGTTTTCTCATTGACCTGAATTCTCCCTCTCCAAATTCTTACTATCCAAACGTAGGTAGTGAACACTTTGTGATCTATATTTCTGGAGATGGGTCTGGTGTCCCTGATTATTCGTTGATACTCATTATTCCAAACTCAGGAGCCAAGTAGATTTGATGGCACAGCCTCCCTTGTTACCCGAAGTCTCTGCCAAACCCTTGAATCCATTAGATTCGGAGAGTGAGGGGTACCCGCGCATGAAAGCGCCATGATGTGTTTCACGTCTGTGAAGTCTGGAAGCTCCTTCTGGGCCTGTTCTGTTTTTCTCATCCTCGTATTTATCCCAGCACGTTGTCCAATACCTGGCATTCATTGAATTAGAAACAATCTGACGGGGAAAAAACTTGCCACTGGACTTGATAAAGCACTTTATTGCTATGCATAAATCCAACCCTCTCCTGGACAGTGAATTATTTGGGATTAATAAGAGGCATATTTCTTGGTTAAATCATAAAGCCAGCCAGGAAGAAACTCTATAGAGGATATGTCATTTTCCAGAGTTTTTATCCAGACTTATAAGAACGGTACAGAAAACAAGTTTGTTAATATCTGAGAGGACAAACCTCAGCCCTGTTGCTGATATCGGTGTTATTCCTGGAATGGTTGGCTAACAGTTAATTCATAGGTCAGTACAACTTGGAAGGATCTTGATGTAAAATTCTTTCCATGTTAAAATTGATCATTGTATAGCAATCATCATTAGTCTTTATCAAGACTTCAACTGACCAAGTTTTCATAGTTCTTTAGGCTGTATTCCATAATATTTACAGTTCCAAGTCCTTCACTTATACTAAAACCTGCGTGTGTAGCTTTTGTTTGTAACTTTTTGTAATTAACGGATGATGTTTCTGATTAATTTTTAAAATAACAAAAGTCTCTGCCTGTATATTTGAAGGGATGAATGACTAATATCTACATTGCTTTTAGTGGAGGAAGGCTAGCTCTGCTGTGAATTTCAGCTGGTTTTGCCAAATAGCAGTTTGTTGATAGTCAAACCTTGATTAACCAGAACGTATGATTAAGCAGATTTCTCTTTCTGCAGTTAACTGTCAGAAGAGAAGGATCAAAACAACAACAGCAGAATAAGCCCCAGAATTTATTCCAGGATGTGCTCCTGGGTAACTTCAGGGATTCTCTGTAGGAATTAATTGCCAGGATTCTCCTACACTATCTGCACCTGCAAGTTCTCTTCATCCTCAGTAAGATGATACCAAGGCCCAGAAAGGTCAGAATGCTCGATTAAACAAGAAAAGGGGTAGACGGTCATCCAGTTTCTGAACACCTAGAGTTAAGAAGAGCGCTTCTCTGGTTAATACTCAGTGAACTGGAAATATAGTCTCCCTACTATCTCCTTATTGGAGTTTGGAAATTTTTCCTTTAAAGGCTAAAATATAAGCCTTGGTGATTGGAGTTCACTTGAAAGTGAAAAAGATAAGCATTGACAGGTGTGTGTGTGTGTGTGTGTGTGTGTGTGTGTGTGTGTGTGTGTATGTGTGTGTGTCTGTGTGGGTATGCCTCCACATATGTTGGCAATAAGAGGGATGCAGGCATCTAAGAGAACATGGTACTGTATAATCTCAGTTTGTGCTCCTTCTACATCCAGAGCCACTGTTCTCCTGTAGGATCTGAGCCCTAATTCTGTACAGAGGACGGGAGCATAAGGGAACATTTGCTAAAGTTCTCATCCAAAAGCACCATTATTTCACTGTGAGAACCCAGAGAAAACTTGGATTTTTAAAAAATATAATGTATAGGAGAGGAGAAAGTGAATATTCCTGATAATTTCAGCAGGTCCCATTAAGAACATACAAGAAGAGACCAAACCCTTCAGTAGTCTTTGGAAGACCATATATGGATGCAGGTTTTGCATTTTGAAATCTTCTGGAATCTAGAATCCATGAGCGTTAGTAGGGAAGTTATTTCTGCTAATCCAAGCCCTGATCCAAGATACTAATCACTTAGACCAGAAGGTGTTGGGTGGTAGAGAATTACTTTTTACTTCTATTTCATTTTTTCTTTTTAAAAGTATTTTAGAATGAATATCTCCAAATTCTACAGGTGACATTCTGAGTGCAGGTTGGGAACTGATTAAGCCCCAAGCAGACCTAGGTTGTCCTATCCATGCTGAGCCTGTAGCAGAGGGCTAAATTCATCTTTGAGAGTCAAGGCAAAAATACCACTCAGCCCTCGACATTCCCTGACTTTGCTTCATTCACTTCTTTGGGTGACTTAGTGCTAATTCTCAGTTTGGCATTTAGGATACTTGGATAAATTGATAAATACTTGGATAAATTTTGAGTGGTGATAACATTTTCTTAAAGTGAATTACTTTCATTACAAAGGTATGGGCTGTTAAAAGATGCCTTGAATCAAACAAATGACCCATGTACATGGAGGTTCTCCAGAGCTTAGAGTGTCTGCTCTTAAATAAGGGCATTGCCCTGCTCTGATTTAAATCAGAGCCGAACCACAAGCACAGCATCCTCTTCCAGACTTGGCCACATCCTTTGCTTTTTTTTTTTTTTTTTTTCTTAACCTAAATATTAAGACCTACTAATTTGACTTTGGGAAAGTAGAAACTTTAAGACCTTGACATAGGAGATCATATATGCTCCAGCTGATTAAAATGTAGGAAGGGTGACTTTCTTTAGCAAGAGGGAGAAGATCATCTACAGCAAGATCTGGCTGTTATTTTATTTTTTACAGTTACTATACTCTTGCGGAACAATAATTGGAAGAGTAGAGTATCAAGTTGTATGTGACATTCCAGGAAAGGGCCAAGCCAGGTTAGTGGATGGCAGCTTTCTGAATGGGAAGGAAGGCACTTGATGGGAAGGCATACCCATCAAGACACTTTGGGGTATGTATCTGATGTGTGTTTCTGATGCCACCAACAGCCATTCTCTTCCATCAGATGTTTTTACAGAGCTCTTGAAGGTTAATATGTCTGCATTAACCAGACACAAATGAATAAATCATCGGTCTTCACTAGATGACAGTTCTAATGGTTTTTTTGTTCATTTATTCAGTACATTTGGGGGGTTGATAAATAGGTTTAAAATAACATGGCATTGGGCGAAGATTAGTTTTGAAGTCACTCTTTGTCTATTTTTGAGACAGTTTTCTTAGAAATAACTGTACTCCACATGAAGATATTTTAAATGTGCTCCACTTACTGTAGCTTCTCGACCAGTCGGGCTCGATTTTAAATAGACGTTCAGTGGAAAATGAGATGCATTTTGTGTGCCACTTTATCTTAATGCCATCATATTTTTGCTTTGTGTTAAAAAGAACTTGATTAGAAGTTATTTAAGTTTAGATGAAACTCTGCGTTTGGTACCATAATCACCATATGTAGCAAAATGTACAAAAATGTGAGAGAAACGTGCATGTGGAGACCGTAAAAGCATAAAAGGGATAGTCTACCTTCACGGCTTGAGATGCAGCTAAAATCCCCCACAGGTGTCCACCACATGAGCAGGTGATGACATTTTGAAGACTGCAGAGTCACTGGTTTTTATAGATCCTTGCAAAGTGAATATATTATCCCAGCAGATTATGTAAAACTGGTGATGCCTAGAATTTGCATTTCCTAAACCATGAAAGAGTTTTGCTGAGAAGAGCACCCAACGAGAGCTGAGCAGCTGAAGTGACCACAGAATCTAGAAGCCGGAGGGGCCATTTCCTTGCTTAGCTAACCATCCGTGTAAGGCAGCGCCTTGTGCTTCTCAGCAGTCTCTAAAGATGTCACAAATACCAGTAACTCGTAACTATATTTGCACCAGTACTGTAAACAGCAGGACCCAGACACAAGATGATGCCCGTATTATCCAGCTAAATCGCGGCATTTCCAGGAGCCATCACGTTTTGGCCTATGTTAAATTTCAGAAACGGAAAGGAAGAATGTTTATAATATTAGCCATTTGCAAATTATCAGCGCAAGTATGCTAGATTATAAAGTTTTAACACTGATCATATACTTCTGAAGAATATCAAGATCCATTAACTAGTATCATTTTCTAGATATACTGTTTAAAAAAAAAGACCTATAAAATGGTTTCTGTAGATTTACTCCAGGAAGAGGGAAAGATAACTTTGCCAGGAGTGCAGATGTTGGGGAAAGTTGTCTTTTTTTTGTTTGTTTGTTTTTAATGTTTATTTTGGGGGGAGAGAGAGAGAGAGAGAAGGAGGAACAGAGAGAGGAGATACAGAATCCGAAGCAGGTTCCAGGCTCTGCTGACATGGGGCTGAACCCACTAACTGTGAGATCATGACCTGAGCCAAAGTCCACTGATTAACTGACTGAGCCACCCAGTGA
Source organism: Herpailurus yagouaroundi (assembly GCF_014898765.1). NCBI lineage: Eukaryota > Metazoa > Chordata > Mammalia > Carnivora > Felidae > Herpailurus > Herpailurus yagouaroundi. The sequence goes on along the minus strand of NW_024412413.1, from coordinate 24,847,213 downwards.
CTTAGCTATCCAGAAATGATAGAAGAAATGATACTTTATTACTTTAAGTTCTATAGAAAAGACCAGAAAAGTTGCTCTGGGAAGACCACGGCTTCTCTCCCTCTCCAGGCTGCTACTAGGGCCGTGAAGGAAAGCTGGAAGGAGAAGGTCAAGGGTTCCTAAGATTAGTAGCCTGATGTGTCATGCATGCGTGAGAAGCAGCCACTGGTGAAGAGAGACGTGTTCTAATGCTAGTAAATGAAGCAGAGACTGAACCACTCCTGGAGAGGGTGTGGGACCCATGGCGGCTTTGGCAGGACAGGGAGCAGAAACAATGGTCATACCGGGGAGAGATTTGGAGGCACGGGAGAGATGGGCCAAGAGGAAAGGCTCTGTACCTTTCCCTGGGTGGAGCTAGGGAGGGAGAATTGCCGTGCAGATGTTGGAGGTGGCCCAGACCGGGTGCAGCCCGGCCAAGGGAAGAGGAAGGCGCACACAGGGTTACCTTTCTGTCAGGAAATGCCCAGAGCTGCAGCAGGTCTGGGATGCTGAGCACAGCTGTGCACATTTCCCCGTCCCCAGGGTCCCTCGGGACTCCTCCAGAGAGGAAGAGATGGTGTCGCAGCCCACACCTGACCCCACCGGGGCCTCCTTCCTCCCCCACCCCGGTGTCCGCTCAGTGTGTGTGGACACGTGTGAGAGAGACGGGGAAGATGATGTTGGTGATCCTTTGGCTGGGTGGCATTTGAGGAACAGTTCCAGGAAGAAGAGCACTGTTACTAGGCAAAATATATCGCTGCTTGCCATTGATGGAAAAAGAAGTGGTGTCCAGATTTTTAGTTAGAAGAGCTAAGGCTTGCATTTTCTTTGACTAAATGTATTTTATCGTGTGTGTGTGTGTGTGTGTGTGTGTGTGTGTGTGTGTGTATTTTTTTCTAACGTTTCCACTGGGTGGTGCTGCGGGAGTTCCTACCTTTTGCCTTGGATCTACCCTTCCCAGAAAGACGCCTCTAAAGCATAATAGGAGGAAGTCCTGATTTAGAAAGATTTTACAGTTTCAACACAATAGAAGGGTTTGGAGGATGCTCTGGCAGGAAATGTTTTAGTTTCTGGATGTGGAAAATTCACCATCATTTTGTATCATGCAGAAGTTTTCTTACTATGCTGGGTATATATTCTTTTGGCGGTTACCAACTTATTATTTAGCACAGAAAAGCTTTCAAGTTTATCTGAGAGATTACGGTTTCATCCTAGTGAAAGCAGTATGTAAGATTTCCTTTATTTTTGACTTTTGTAAAACTATCATAACAAAAAGTAAGCAAACAAACATTTCCTGATGTTAAGACAACCACAGATTTAAAAAATATCTCTGTTAAGGTTTTATTTGAAGCTGAAGGCATTGTTCCATTCCTATTTTAAAGATAATTTGTACAGTGTATTGGCCAAAAGGATAACTTGGATTTTTATTTTCAAAATAAACATATAAAGTCTTTCAATTTGATAGCACTCATGTATGGAAGGGGATAGGGCTGGCCTTATCCTTGTTTTACAGATAAAAAAAAAGTTGAAACACAGAGAAGTTGACGTCCCTGCCGGAGATCATGCAACTCTTTAAGGCCGTGGCTGTCATGAGAATTTATGTTCTGATTTCCAACTTTTCCCCTTACGCACAGGATCAAGTTTCAAATATAGGAATAGGACAAAGTTTAGGTAAAAGATTTTCCATTCAAAGGCCTATGAAATATAAGAATCAAGGGTAGTATGGGAGAGAAAATACCCACTGGAAATTAGGAAGCTCCACTCAATGGAAGCTCACATTTAAGGATGGTTGGCAAGATTTTAAGTAAGTTGTACTGAACCCAAGGCAGCATTTTGTTTTCATGTGCTTGTTATGATCCTCCACGAAATCCCAAATATTGCTCTCTTAGAACTTGAAACAGGGCTTCCCCAGAGGTGTTTGTTTTTAAAGGAACAAATGTGAGCTTCTGCTGGGTGCCACTCTAGGTCCTATCATGTGGTTTCAGAGGGGCTCCCAGTCTGTCCCTATTCTCAGGTGAAGTGACACCCACGATTCCTTTTATTGTTTGGAGGAATGCAGGCAGGTTTTAGACCCCATCTCTGGAGCCAGGCTCGGTCCATAGAATTTCTATTCTTGACTCGCATCCTCTTGTTCCACTGGCTTGTGTATACACCCCAAGCGAGAGGAAGACTTCTCCTGCTGAGGAGGAGCTGAGTTACAGAAGGTGCAGCTTCCCACATTTTGTCTTTATTAGCAAGAGCCAACCTTGATTATTTAGTGTTGAATGAACCTGGAGTGGGTCTAAACCAACATACATGTCTTTTGTTAAGAAAAAAAAAGTTAATTTTTGGGGGGGAGAGAGCGCTAGTGGGAGTGGGGCAGAAAGAGAGGGAGACAGAGGATCCGAAGTGGGCTCTGTGAGGACCGCAGAGAGCCTGATGCGGGGCTCAAACTCACGAGCTGCAAGATCATGACCTGAGCCAGATGCTTGATGGTCTGAGCCACCCAGGCATCCCACCATGCAGATCTTTTTAAAAGGGAAATGAGTTTAAAAAACGATGGTAGCATGGGTTCAAAGTCTCTTTCTTAAAACAGAACCAATCAGAATAACTGGAGTCACAGAGGAGGCAAAGCCAGAAATGAACAAGGAAATTTCCTGATTTGATTCACAATGGGAATGTTACATGTCCCACTGAGTTAAAATGAGACTTCTCGCTTAGCAGCAGTGAGATGTGCATGCAAGAAATGAAGCCCCTGCTGGAGGAACAATGGTGAGAAGCTGGACGTTGGAGCCAGATTCCTCTGGGTAGGAGTCTCTGTCCATGTCAATTCTGTGGCCGTGAGCGCCTTATTTCACCTTTTAAAGTCATGACTTCCTCGTGGAGGATTAAATTGAGATGTGTATGAAGTGCTGAGCACAATGCCTGGCACATGATAAATGCTCATCAAAATGTTAAGTGTTAAAAAAGAAAAGCTCCTATTTAGAGAAGGAACAGATTTTTATTTTGGTACGAGCCCTTTTCTTGATTATTCCGTGGACTCTCAGTATTGCTGGTCAGGGAGGATATACCTAACCTTTCCTTTAGAATGGGGCTCTTGGAGCTTTATAAATTATCTTTAGTGTTTTATGAATCATGTTGACATTATGTGTATTTTGTAGTTTACCTCCCCCCCCCCCACCCCCACCCTGGAGACTTTTAGATTCTCAAAGAGATCCATGGACCCAAACACAGGAAGAAGATACTGTTCTGTAGATGTGACTGTGTGTGTGTGTGTGTGTGTGTGTGTGTGTGTGTGTGTGTGT
>NW_024412413.1:24842011-24843901 GCF_014898765.1 Herpailurus yagouaroundi | reverse complement strand
TGTGTGTGTGTGTGTGTGTGTGTGTGTGTGTGTGTGTGTGTGTTCTATGTATATGATTATATGCTTTAAGTTGCCTATGTGAGATTGTGGATATTTGACTGGTTTTTGAGCCATAAAAACAACAATTTCATGTAGTTCAACCTAATGGTGGTAATTGTTAAGTAATGTAATTTGAGACAGTGTCATAATGAAAGAGACTATAATGAGGTATGAGTATAGCTTATTTTCATACGTTATTTACCAGAGCCTCACAAGTCAAACTTTGTCAGGGAGCCTTGGACCACTGGTAATCCTATTTCTCTACAATAACTTCTGTGTACAGTACTCTAAAATAGACTTGATTTTCCCCAGGGGTTTATTGGTAGCTTTACGACATCTAATGAATCATTTTTCTAGTTCCATGCGCTTTTGATCCAAATGGCTACTGTTGAAGAATTTGCTTAGTATTTATTCCCTATTGAATTCATAGGGTTAATTACTCTGAGGAGGGAAAAACAGTCTCAGTGAGTTTTCTTGGGCAACAAGAATAGCTGTGTTCTTCCAGAAAGCAGAGTTTGGCCGTCGTATTGAGGGTTAAAACAGAGCTGACACACAAAGCAAAATGAAACCAGAGCTGCAATTACAAAGTGGGACAGATGTAGGAGGCCAGGTTTCCTGTGGCCCATTTTCCAGTTTCCTGCCTGCAACCTGCAGAAGAGGAAGCTGAGTGTTACCGAGTATGAGAACTAAAGGGGGACGACGTGCTTCAGGCCAGAATTAAGATGTGCTCAAAACACACGGGCAACAAAAACAATTGCAAAGAAAGTGAACGTTTGGCTTTTAGTCCAAAACTGTCTGGGAAGGAACAACCCGTCTGTTTAAAGAAAAGACGTTTGTCAGTAGAGCCTGTGCTTCTCTGTGAGATTAAATGGGGGGTGGTGGGGGGGGGAGAGACCTGGGGACTGTCCCCGGTTGTAGGTACCTCTTTTTTCAGTCCTACTCATCTGTCAAGACGTGGTCTGCTTTTTAAATACAGTTGGTTACCTGAAAACATTTCCCCTGCAGTGCCCAGGATTTCTAAATCTGTTTCCTGGGCATGTTGATATATGAGAGAGGTGGATGTGGTTAACTGAGTGGCTATAATGAACTATAGCCTCACTTTGGGAAGGCTGGGTGACCAGTTGGCTGCTTTGATCTAGCAGGCTTGTGTTCCTTTAACTGCCCAATAAAATTTTGTGTGATGTTTTCAAAGAAGAGATTAAATGGAGATGTGTGTGTTTAAGGCTGCAGAACGCACACTCTGTTTGTGTGGCTACCTGATGAGCCAAGTGGGGAGATGCAGGGCTCATGCAGTCAGAAGATACTGGAGAAGTGAGTAAGTCCATCTTTCTCCTGAGATAAAAAAGAGATGAATAAAATTATTCTGTGTTTGGACTCATTACCACATTAAAGAAGAGCCTCCGAAATCAGATATTACAATCCCCTCCTTATGGGTAAAGAAATTGAGATCGAAGGGTGCCTAGGTGGCTCAGTTAAGCGTCCGACTTCAGCTCAGGTCATGATCTTACGGTTTGTGGATTTGAGCCCCATGTCGGGCTCTGACAGCTCAGAGCCTGGAGCCTGCTTCAGATGCTATGTCTCCCTCTCTGACTCTGCCCTTCCCCTGCTTGTGCTGTCTTTCTCAAAAATAAATAAACATTTAAAAAGAAATTGAGACCCAAAGAAATTTAGATTCCCTACACACCTGTTTAGAAAATGCCTGTTCACATGAAAAGATGTTCAGCGTCGCTCCTTATCAGGGAAATACAAATCAAAACCACACTCAGGTATCACCTCACGCCAGTCAGAGTGGCCAAAATGAACCAATCAGGAGACTATAGATGCTGGAGAGGATGTGGAGAAACGGGAACC
>NW_024412413.1:24831760-24841611 GCF_014898765.1 Herpailurus yagouaroundi | reverse complement strand
AAATTGTGGTTTATATACACAATGGAATACTACGTGGCAATGAGAAAAAATGAAATATGGCCTTTTGTAGCAACGTGGATGGAACTGGAGAGTGTGATGCTAAGTGAAATAAGCCATACAGAGAAAGACAGATACCATATGGTTTCACTCTTATGTGGATCCTGAGAAACTTAACAGGAACCCATGGGGGAGGGGAAGGAAAAAAAAAAAAAGAGGTTAGAGTGGGAGAGAGCCAAAGCATAAGAGACTGTTGAGAACTGAGAGCAAACTGAGGGTTGATGGGGGGAGGGAGGGAGGAGAGGGTGGGTGATGGGTATTGAGGAGGGCACCTTTTGGGATGAGCACTGGGTGTTGTATGGAAACCAATTTGACAATAAATTTCATATATAAATAAATAAAAAAAAAAGAAAATGCCTGTTCGCCAGGTGCCATGTTGGAATTGCTGATGACACTAATGAAATGATGGCCAACATGGAGCAGCTCCCCCTGTGGAAGCTTTGTTGAAGGCTCCATAGAAGGCATATGTGGAGGCAACAGTAAGTCTTGTGGAAGGCTCATAATGGATAGGGCAGCGTGCTGAGCTTTCCCCATCACCGTCCCCCTCAAATGGACTTGCCTCTTTGAGGTACAGAGAAATAGGTGTGTGCTTCTGGGGCAGCCAATTCTTTATTAATCCTCTGGCTTGATTGCTCCCTGCTGCCTCTTCAAGCGCAGAAAAGAACAAACTCTGTACCAGAAACACTAGGAAATTTGGGGATGTTGCCAAATTAGGGATCATAGAAGTGCCCATGTGAGGCAGTATAGTGGGAAAATAGGCCATTTTCCATCTCAGTGCAGGTCTATCTGAAAATATGGGATGAGATGGTCAGGGTTGTGCAATAGTGGGGTGGGATGGGAAATGGCATGCATATACAGATGAAGGAGGAAGTAGAATGGCTCAAACGTGATTTCCCAGCCCAAGTTAACGTAGTCATCCATTTACTTGTCCAAAGGAAATTCACTTATAAAAAGTCATCCAGTGAACCAATCAAGTTGGTTCTAATTTACCCAGAGACAATACAGTTTCCAAAGTTTCTAGTACAGTGCCTTCCTCCTCTCTTTCCTCAGATGGAAGAGTTATTTGAAAAATTGTATTTGCGAAAACATTGCGAACTTATTATAAAGTGTGAATAAGTAGACTGAGCAATGGCTCCTCTCCCTCTCTTCCTGTTCACCTTGCTCTTTAAAAAATGCACACTGTGTATACGTCTCCAGAATGAATGAGAATACAAACATTTGCTACTAAGTAAAAAAGAGCTTTGAGGGACTTGAACTTGGCCTCACAGATGGCATTTTTTTTTTAATGCAGGGGTTGACGATAATTAAAATGCCGTTGGAAAATAAATTTAAATAATCCTTGTCCCACCTTATAAAAATAATGAAAAAGACTTCACGTCTGGGCATAGTTACCAAATGTTATCCTCGTTTACTTAATGCCTTAAAGGTGTTCTGTACTGTTACAACCATCTCAAATAATACAAAGTGTTGTTTTCCAATTCTTGATAAGTGTAGGGTTTGCTTCATATAATGAAATGGTTTCTGCCCTTCCTCTTGGACCTTGATGATTTAATGGTATACAAATGCTTACTAGATGCTACTCTGGACAGAGGAGTGGAAGGTAAGAGAATTTTCAGTACAAAGTGTTAACATTCAACCTCCTTTCTCTAACCATTCAGGTCTTAGCAAGCAGAAAGACATGTACTTATTGAGCATCTGCCTGCTCTGTTTGGGTCTTACATAGGCACTTTTCTTCTTTCCTTGTGCTCTCTAATTTCTGACTGAAAAAAAAATTTTTTTTAAGTTGGCTAATTCCTTTAGTTGGCACAATTTGTAAGCTTTAGAAAATCAAATAGTACTGTCCCCTCAACTCCCACCTTAGTGTAACTTTAAAAATGAAACCAGGAACATGCAAAGAGAAGTGATAGGTTGCCATCAATAGAAAGAAGAACAAATACGTTGGTATTTCAACTTCTAAGAATGGAAGCAAAAACCTCATGCTTTGCATAAAGCGGTTCTGCGCAGCCCCATCTCCCATTAAGATGTCTGGCGCCACCTTGTGGCAGACAGAGAGAATGCCCACTTCCCAGAAGAGGAAAAGCCGCTTCTTTGAGTAGAGGCAGCTTGAAGAGGCTCTACAGGGGCAGGCCCACGCTTTGTGGGGCTTGAAGCTTAAGCAGTTTGGAGAGACCCTCTTGGTACCTCTTTGTACCACTCCCTCCAAATTAGAAATAAAGAATTACTAGAACCCCTAGCAATGAGGTGGTTCCTGAAGCGTTAACTTACACTATTAATGTCACTGTGAGTTAGTCTCGGAGCTCAGGTTCCAGGTGCGAAAGCAGGGCTGGCAGTCATGGGGGAACTGACTCTCCCATCAGCCCAGCAGCTGCTGGAGGTTTGGTGGAATTGGAGGGAGCACATCATGCCTGCTACTTGGTGACTTCTTCAGGCTCAAGTGGGGGAGGTTGCCTCTGGTAAATTGCAGGTGCATTTTGTTCCAGACCCCCATCCCAATTCTTGCTTTGGCCTTTGCTCTTGCTCCTCTTCCTGTGGAAGACGTCTGCTTCTCTCCAGTCACCCCTTTAAAATTGTACACACTCTTTAGTTTAAAGGATGAGTGCTCACGCTCGCTCCTCTGGAAGGCCTTCTCCAAAGGAGTCTACTCCAAATTCTCATGCATGTTCCTTTGCGGTATTACAGAGCAGGTAAGAGTACACGTTGTGGCGTGTGCTAACCTCGGTTTTATTTATTCATCCATTCATGTGACAAATGTCTCTTGGGTGTGTAGTGTGACCTGTCACTGATCTAAGCTGGAGTCACGTCGACAAGCAAAACAAAGGTTGGTACTCACCACGTCGGCATTCGGGAACAGTGCTTCTGAAGCCAGCAGGGGAAGAGGACCAGTGTTTAGAATTTCCAACATACGGTGGACTGATAATTTTGTGAAATGCAAGAAAAATTAGGTTACTAGGAAAATAATGACCAAAGATACCAAAACATAAGCCCGGTTTTTAATTAGTGATTTTATGGGCATGAAATGACATTTCAACATATACAATTGGAATAAATGTAATAAGAAAAAGAATTACAAAAACCAAATATTCATTGAAAATGCATACAAAGGCAAATAATATAGGAGTTCATTATTAGTACTGGTAACTTTTTGCCATCCAGTAATTTTAACCAAACAAAAAAGGTTCTAAGTGAACTGGTGATTCCCTGTATTAAATGCCTGTAAGTACACTTTAAACAAACACCACATTTATCAATACCTCACGTTTAGTGTAGAAAGAGTTTGCTTCTTGCTAACTGATGAATTTAATCTAGGTTGGATACGACACTGCTACTTGCAGGAGATGATGTATGTAAACTATTTCTGTGTTTTGTTTCAATGACACTGAAGAGAAGCCAGTCGGATAGAGGTATGTTGACAGCACTAGAAAGGAGATTTTGAAACCCATTTCCACAAACTTGGCATATTAATTTTTTTAACTTTCATCTAAAGTATTTGAAAAAATTTTTAATGTTTATTTTTGAGAGGGGAGGAGTGGAGAGGCAGAGAGAGAGGGAGACACTGAATCCAAGGCAGACTCCAGGCTCCGAGCTGTCAGCACAGAGCCCAATACGGGGCTCGAACTCACGGACCGCGAGATCATGACCTGAGCCGAAGTCGGACGCTCAACCGACTGAGCCACCCAGGTGCCCCTAAAATTAAGCAAGTATTAATAACCTAAAACAAAGCAAGTATGGCTGCATTTTAAAATTCCATCTTCAATCCATTAGTTGCCAGTTCCCACAACTTTCCCTGTAAAGTTATAATTATATTTAAATCTTTTAATCAATGAATTCTAGATTTTTTTTGTATACTCTTGGGTTACAGTTGAAAAACCTTGAATATCACACATTTTAGCATGGCCCTACTTCGTGATTCTGACTTGTGCATAGCTTGTGCCAGTAAGATGAGCCTACACTGACACACACTCAGATGTAGTGATAATGACAAATTGCAGTAGAAATCTCTATATACTTATTCTGGGTTTTTATACTCCTCTTATCTTGGACTGGTGACCAACAGTTAGCACTGGTGTGTTGACCACATACTGCATAGACGGTTCTAGGGGGCACCAGCTCTTTCACAATTGGTCCTCAATTTTCTCATCTACAAAGTGGGAATGATAAATATATCTGACCCATAGGGGTGTAACACAAATTGAGATAATACAGGAAAGTGCTCTCCCCCTGTTTCATGAGTGTTGGTTTTTCCTGGTCCTGTGGAGGGAGCAGCGTCCACTTCTTTGTGCAGGGCATTCATTAGGCCCCCAGGAGCCAGAGGAAGTGTGCCTGGAGTTAGTGTGCTGGGGTGGGATTGGGGGCTAGTGCCCTTGACTGGAGGGAGAGACATGGAGATGCTGTAGGTGTGATAGTGGCACGTGGCCTGGGGGCTCTCAAGCGGGCAGAGGAGGGCACCAGGGATAATGAGAGTGATCGCTGCGTTCAGTCTATAGGATCCTTCTCTGTGCGGCTCCATCCAGATTAAAGACTGAATCAAGGGTAGTATTTGCATTCTTTAAAAATAACAGAGTTGGAGACATAGACCGGGGGTGGAAAGTAACAGTCTGCCTCGGTTTCTCTCCCAGTCTGTGCCAGTAGACAAGCCCTTTACTGTCTACTGGCATGGCGAGCCCCACCCCTCTGCATTCCGCATCTGTTGCCCTGACAGGCCACGGGGAACGTACCTGTGTGGGCTCCATCACCAGTGGTCATAAACATGCCGTCACAGATGTCCCTTCGGTTGTCACTTTAGAACACTTCTCTTTTCCTGACCAAACAGCTTTCATCTATGTGACTCCCTGCCCCACACCCTCCAGGAGCACAAGAGAGATGGAGCAAAACTAGCCCTAAGGGAGGTGTGGGCACCCAGGGGCTCACAGCAGCTTGGAGGCCTCAGGCTAAGCATTTTGAACCGGTGGTTCTTAAGCTGGAGTCCGCAAATATGTGCCCAGGGATCTGAGTTTTCTCAGAACTGAAAAAAAAAAAAAATTGTCCTTTCCTTTTTGATGGTAGTCTAAAAAAATATAAGCATGTTTTGAGTCACTTTATAAACAGCAGTCACTGAATAGCTGAAGATCCTCCCTGGATTCCAGTGACTGTATTGGAGTCCTTGCCTAATGAACAAACAACCAAGCTGATACAGTATCTAAGTGATGCCTTTGTGCCAGGTGAAAGCAGCATGCTCTATGAAGAGGTTTCCTTGTTGCTTGAAAAATAATAGTAAACATTTGAGTAACACTATGTAGCAGGTATAGTTCAAGTGCCTAATTAGTAATTCAAGCAATCCTTCAAGCAGTCCAGTACTACCATCATCCCCAGTTTACTTATGAGGATAGTGAGGCACAGAAACGCTAAGCAACTTACCCAAAGTCCCACAGCCAGACAGGACCAGTACTTGAATTGTAACCCAGGGAGGCTGGCTTTTGAACCTGCTCTGACCCACCGTGTAGACTTCTAAATAGACAAAGTGGCTCACTCCCTCACCTGCTGCGATTTGTAGGGAATACTTGTGCTTTGGTGAAAAACTGCATTGTCTAGAATTCAGGAGAAAACCCCTCTGGGCGATGTGATTCTGATTTTAGGGAAGCTGTTTGACAACTTTGTTAATTATAGATAAGTGACTGCAAAGTAGTGATTGTCTAGAGACATGCAAATCCTGTTCTGTCCTGCAGTGTTCAGTGGGCTTCTCTCCCACCCTCGGTTTTGCCCCATTTGTGCATTCATTTCAATATTTCTAATCTATAAATGCTTCTCTTATTCAGGTATTTTTTTAACTTGTTATAAGGTCTGCCTACTTCCCTCCTAGGTGGTCAGTGAGTAAAATAAAATCCTTCATTTTTATGTCTGCATGAGAAGAATGATTTTCCCCACTTGGAAAATTATTGTATAACAAAGGAATTTCTCGACCTAAAGCTTCTCACCGAGGCCTTCCATGACCTTCTGCTCATGTGCCCCCAGGCCCCCAGGCCCTTAACCTGCTCTAGCCATAGCACTGCTGTTCTACCTAGCGCTGTTCTGACGCTCACATTTGCTGTTTGTGGCCCGTCTTCTCTCACTGGAAGGGGGAGCTCCATGAGGAAAGAGGTCTTCATCTGTTCTGCTCATGGATGTCTCCCAAATACCCTGATGGTGTCTTGGCATAAAGTGGATGCTCAAAAAATTTTTTTTGAAAGCAGTGAGGAGAGAATTGAATCTTTATAGGGAATAGTGGTATAAACACATCTTACTCAAAAGAGCTTGCATTGGCTCGGTCATTGCCATAACCTTTTTGTGAGTGTGGGACGTCTTTCAACTAAACATCATCTGTCATCTGTAAAATTGTTAATTTGAGTGGGACAGGGGAGGAAGCTATTTAATTTGTAAACTTCATTTTATCATCATATAAGAATCGTAAGCCTTGAGCTTAGATCCAGTTTTATTTATACCGAAGGGAGAATATGACAAAAATTTTAATGAAAATAATTTGTCAATATGGGGGACCTATTTTTTCCCCTTTAAAAGGAAGCATGCGTCTTATTCAAATTGGACAAATGGCTTTAAATAACTAAACTCCACTGTGGGTAGATCTAGGCTGTAAATTACAAAGGAAAAAGAGGGCTGGGACAAAGGGCAGGTGGCTTTGTTCTCTGGAGAGGCTGTTGTCTCTGGTTAGCTCCAGGAGAGAGGGTGGGAAACATCTACTGTCAGGGGCAAGATTGAGGGGGGCCAACAGAAGACAAAGTGTTTACTGCTGAAAACCCATTCTTCCTATAAGAGCAATGGTGCCTTCAAAAGTGGACTTTTCCTCCTAAATATAAAAAGTGCAGAATTTGATTTTGCATAAAGAATGGCTTTACAATACTGGATAAAATGTGTACGTGCAAAATAAAGTCTGGGCAGGGGAATGAGAAAGAGAAGAATTTTCTAATTAGTAAAAAGTTCAGGGAATATTTTTAAAACATTTCTAGAAGTTTCATGTGTTCACTGTATTTTAGGCAGAGAGTTGTGGGAAATCAGTACAGGAGCTTAGGCTGATGAAGTATTTTAACTGAAGCAGGTCTCTGTTTGCATAATAACATATCAAACCTAGGGTGCCTGGGTGGCTCAGTTGGTTAAGCATCTGACTTTGCCTCAGGTCATGATTTCACAGTTTGTGAGTTCCAGCCAGCATTGGGCTCTGTGCTGGCAGCTTAGAGCCTGGAGCCTGTGTCTCCTTCTACCTCTCTGCACCCGCCCCCCCTCCCCCCCCCCCCCCCCCCCCCACGCAAGCACTCTGTCTCTCTCAAAAATAAACATTAAAAAATTGTTTTTTAATGTATGAAACTTAAATCTCAAGTATCAACAGTTTCTTGAACATTTTACTTAAAGATCCACAGTATGCTCTCTGTATTACCCACATTCCTCATAATGGCAGCCAGGTAAATTGGCCTTTATTGTACCTGCATTTAAAAAAAAAATTTTTTTTAATGTTTATTTATTTTTGAGAGACACAGTGACAGAGTGAGAGCAGGGGAGGGACAGAGAGAGAAGGAGACACAGAATCCAAAGCAGGCTCCAGGCTCTGGGCTATCAGCACAATGCCCGATATGGGGCTTGAACCCACAAGCTGTGAGATCATGACCTGAGCCGAAGCTGGATGCCTGGCTGAGCCACCCAGGTGCCCCTATTGTACCTGCATTTTAAGACCTAGTACTTCATTAATGATTCTAGGCGTTAAAGAATAAAAATTTTAGAAAAAAATCACTTGGGGGCTCCCAGGTGGCTCGGTTGGTTAAGTGTCTGACTCTTGATCTTGGCTGAGGTCATAATCTCAGGGTTCATGGTGTCTAGCCCCACATCAGGCCCTGTGCTGACAGCCCAGAGCCTGCTTAGGATTCTCTCTCCCTTTCTCTCTGCCCTTCCCCCACTTGCATTTTCTATCTTGCTCTCAAAATAAGTAAATAAACATTTTAAAAAATGGTTAAGGGGCGTCTGGGTGGCGCAGTCGGTTAAGCGTCCGACTTCAGCCAGGTCACGATCTTGCGGTCCGGGAGTTCAAGCCCCGTGTCAGGCTCTGGGCTGATGGCTCAGAGCCTGGAGCCTGTTTCCGATTCTGTGTCTCCCTCTCTCTCTGCCCCTCGCCCGTTCATGCTCTGTCTCTCTCTGTCCCAAAAATAAATAAACGTTGAAAAAAAAATTAAAAAAAAATGGTTAAAATGGTAAATTAAAATAAAAGGATGTTAGACAATGTCATAGTCAACTTTTGCTGCAACGGTGCCATGTAACAGGCAGCCCCAAGAGTCACTGGCTTACCACGGCGTTTGTGTTCCTCGTGATGAGCTTCAGGGATGCTGCCTCAGACTGTGGGCTGTGGAACTTAGCTCCAGGCTTTGGGTGGAGTTCAGGTTGGCTCCACGTGTCTCATTTGGGGGCAGCAGCTTCACAGCAGTGACAGGAGCACAAGAGGAAAAGTGCAAGCATGTGAACCTTCTTAGACCTGGAATCAGCATGGTTATCCTGTCTACTGAACATTGCATTGGCCAAATTGAATCACATGGTCAAGCCCAAATTGGAGTGGGTGGGAGAAGAGTACTCCACCCACTTGAGCACAGCGCTGCACCGTCTGGTGAATGGGGGAAAGGGGTGAAAGATTGAGAACATCTATCCCCCTAAGTCATGCCCTGAGAACATGGTTCTGATACCTGGGGCTGGAATGCCGTGGACCGGGATTCCAGGAAACATAAACTGCAGGGAGTCCTGTTTGGCAGAAACAATAACTGTAAAATACATTCAAATACATGAATAAGTTTCTGTTGTCCCATCTGGAACACGATGGTTCGAGTCCCTTAGTGCGGACCGCTGACCGCCTTCCTACCTGGCACGTGAGCCACAGGCCCAGCCAACCCTGCCATCCAGACCTCCAAACCCATGGCAGCCTTCTGCCCTTTGGAGAAGGTTCCTCTGAGCATGTGCTTGAAGTTTCAGAGATATTTTAAAGCTTACTGTCTCAAGTGTTTGGCCAAAAAAACACCCCAAAATTTGAGACGACTGTTAGCAATTCTTAGTGCCAGTGATGAGAAACAAGTTTGTGGCTTCCACAAATAGTCGGGAGGGTGGTTCATATTAGGAACTGGAGCCAGCAGGCTGCGTATCCCAGCAGTTGTGCTTAGCAAGACTCGTGTGTGAGATGCAGGGGGGCGGTTTTGATCCAACAACGAAATGATTTACTGTCTTACAGACTGAGCGGCCATTGTGGTGAAGATTGATTTCTGTAAAGGATATTTCCTTTAAAGAGCTGTAAATAAAATGCCTTATGGGTTTTTGGAGAACATTCCTAATCTGCGTTCTCTTACCTGGAAAGCCCCATGGTGGCTTAGGGAAATAATAAAATGTGTTTTTTCAGCTAAACATCTGAAAAGGAAGAAGTGAGTGACTACTTCTCGGGTGGCTAGGTACTTCCACGTCCATTCCCGAGTGGGAGGAACGTAGCTTGTCAGTCTGAAAGCTGCCCCTTTAAGAGAAACGCATGAAAGATGTGAGTCGACCTTACGGGAGACTGGGAGACGGCCGTGGGTGGCAGAGCGCTACCTGCCTATTTCGTTTCAAAAATTGGTGCAGAGAAGTCGCCGCAGGAGGTTATTCTGGCTTCCGGGTCTCCTGGAGTTAGGCACCTCCTCACCCTTCCTTGTTCTGGGCACCCCGGCTTCAGCGTCTCCTTGTTGCTCTCATAGCAGATGAGCCCTCTTTCTCTCGACTCTGTCCCCCACCTCACAGCTTGCCTTTGAAGCTTCTCTCGGCCCGAAGCC
>NW_024412413.1:24824424-24831660 GCF_014898765.1 Herpailurus yagouaroundi | reverse complement strand
CTCGTTCCCCGCCCCCCCCCCCCCCCCCCCTCTTTTGTCTTTTTTGTGTGCCCCGGCCCCCCCCCCCCCCCCCCCCCCCCCCCCCCCCGTCTGGTCATCCCTGGCTTCCTCATCCTGGTACTGGAATGTTGCCCCTATCCTGCCCAGACTAAAAGCCAGGACGCTTCATGTGTCCAACCATGACAGGTGGTCTGAGGTGAAGCTTTGGAGGCCAGCCCAACCAACTATTCTTTCCTAATATAACAAATGGCTCCCCACCTTTAGTTGAGAGAATTTATTGTTTTTATTTTTTAATTCCAGTATAGCTAACATGCAGTGTTATATTAGTTTCAGGTGTACAATATAGGGTTTCAACAATTCCATGCATCCATCAGTGCCCATCATGATAAGTGACATCCTTCATCCTACTAATTTAATGAATATTGACAACGTAAGTGGATTATTAGTAGTAGTAGAATCAGTACACATTGCCATGAAAGCTCTTAAGTGTCTGAAGATATGAAACTGCCTGGGGGAGTTAGGGAAGAATTTCTTTGAGAAGGTTTCATTATTACTGGGTCATCACAGATAAGTAGGACTTTATCAGGCTCCAGGGCTAGGGAGCAGCATTTTGGACAGAAGGAAGAACACTTACAAAGTCCACACCAGAGAGTATTTTATAAGCAGGGAAGAAATGCTTTTCCCATCTCGGCGTGTGTGGCAGTGGGTTTGATCTGCAACATGATCAACATGTCCCCAACATGTCATGGGGAAGCCAAGGGCTCTTCGAGTGGCCTTGGTGATTCTTCAGTTCCACAAGTTTTTATCAGTTCCGGAGGCAGTGCGTCCTGTAGTTACAGTGACTGATAGACCCCAGGCCCCTACCTAAAAGCACTCATCATGGAATCCAGCATTTCACAGCAAACCAAGGACTGGCGGCTGACCACCAACGGCGTAGATGGGACGGGTGGGAGCAGACAATAGCGTTAAGTGGGAATCCCTTGACTGGGGACTCATTCTGCAAGTGGGCGGTTCATGAATCTCTCAAGTTACTCCCAGTGCCACCCTGCTGCCCAAGGGGATGTGTGCTGTGACCACAAGGATCACCGGGCTTCCCTGTGTTTCTGAATCGCGGCCATTTACGAAAATGAACTCAGAAGGCACCTGAGTCCAAGTGGCCTGTGAGAGCGACTTTTTTGTTATAGGTTCACTGGGGGAGGAACGGTAGGAGCTGAGGCGCTCGCCCCGGGACCCCCTCCCTAGCACCCTGAGCCGCACCTGTGAGGACAGGCTCTCACCCAGCCTCCTTCCCCCAGGTATGGAGAGCGCGATCACGCTGTGGCAGTTCCTGTTGCAGTTGCTGTTAGACCAGAAGCATGAGCATCTGATCTGCTGGACCTCCAGCGATGGCGAATTCAAGCTCCTCAAAGCGGAAGAAGTGGCCAAACTGTGGGGACTCCGCAAGAACAAAACAAACATGAACTACGATAAGCTGAGCAGAGCCCTTCGATACTACTACGACAAGGTAAGCCCTCGACCTTACGAGAGACCGGGAGACAGCCATGGGTGGCAGAGCGCTACCTGCCTATTTCATTGATGAAAGCAGGTAATCACGGGCCATGAAGCAAATTAGAAAAATCAAATGGAGGCAACTAATGCAGGGGGGTGGCGGCTGGTGGAGGGGAGAGCTGTGCTCTGGGGATTTGTTTTCTGGAAGCCCTTTGGGTGTTCCTGTGGGTCAGATTGTGTTCCCTCTGCATTTTCGCCTGCGATTGCTGCACACCTTTGCTAACAACAGAGATTGGGGATGGGCCTCCCCATCGTTAGCGCCTCCCTCATCATTAGTTGCTTGAGTGACAGGATGAATGTTAAAATCTAGAAAGTCTGTCTATCCTGGGTCTTTTCCTGGGAATTTGGTAGCTTGGGCAAGTTCATTAACAATCTAGTGCCTCAGTGTCCTCATTTATAAAATGGTTGATCCTAGTAGTTCCATCTTGGGATTGTTACGAAGACTAAACACGTACAGCACTTAGAATGCTTGCTACCAATCTGGGGTTTGCACCTTTCGTGGGAAATTTCTCTCATTGAAAGAAAAACCATTTTCCTTTTTAAGTCTCAGAGATGAGTCAGAGTGCTTTGTTAAGCGATAACACAGCATAGTTGCCAAAGCAGGGACAGTTGGGGTGAGTTTTACTGCATTTCTGGAAAAGCAGTTAATGCACCTGCTGGGGCAAAATTATTGCTATTTAGGGGTAATCATTTCAGGCCTGTGATTTTGGCCATTTCTGCGTGGATCTGTTGTTGCTGTATATTTAGCCCCATAGACATAAAGACTTAGAGTCCTATTAAGGGTAAGCTTTTGTTCTGGTTTTACTGTTCATATTGAAAGGTGAATTAAAAGCTGATTTAAATATTAGTTCCTGATCTATATTTAGTGCCTGCCTTTTGCCAACCTCTTTGGAATTCAAGACAGAAGGATTACACATCTCAGGAAGTGGAGGCATCATTAATTATAAAGTGTTCCTTTATATGATCGTAATTACATATGATTATGTCATTGAAATGTTAAAGGTGCTTTCCTTTAATGTAGCAATTAATTAGTTCTGGCCTAATGCAGAGTCCTACTAAGATGTGAAAGCGCTTCTTGCAAATTGCCTGGTCTGAAAGACTTGCAGAGGGTTTATTGTTTTGCATTTTCCCCCAGGTTCTAAGTTGCACAATGGGAATTGGGGCCCTCTGAAGGAAAACAGTCATCATGCCTTTTGGCAGGGGGCCTGAAAGCATGGATTTGAGACTAAAAAAACGTATTGTTTTAAACTAAGGTGTCAAAGGTATGGAGTCCTGCCTCAGTATCTGTGACTCGTTCTCTCTCTTCTTGTGGCTTGGGCACTGGAGCCGAGGATCATGTGTCTTCAGCATGAAGGAAGGTCATGGGCTGGAAGTGACTCCTCAAAAGACGAGCAGAACCATTGCTATTTAGACTATACTTGATCTCCCTCGGAAGACCTTAAATGTCTAGGGAAAGTAATTTCAGGGCCTCCCGTCACCGGGTGTGTTTTGGTCCCTTCTGTGTCTAAGGCACCGTGCTGCTGCCCTTGACTCATTTAAACTACAGCAGCCTCCCGAGATGGACCTGACGGCCTCTCCTGTTACACACGACACAGGAGGGCTTTGAGGAGAAACATGCCCGCGCTCCTGTCCCCAGGAGACAGTAGTAGAGCCAGGGTTTGAACCCCGCTTGTCTGCCCACATTCCTGGCCAAAAAGCATATGCCCTACCTTCTGGGCCGTTTGTTTCCTTTGCCTCCTGAATATTTGAGTTCCAGGTAGGCAGTCAGGTAGCACAAAAGTTGTATTTCTGTTTATTATCAAATACTGAAGAATCCTGGCGTGCGCCGTGCCTCAGGTTGAGCCCACGGCCCTGGGTCCCAATGGCCGGTGTGGTCTACTCACCCTGTTGTCCTCTTCCTCTCCCACGGGGGCCGAGCTTGAGGTTTGGCCACGTGACCTTTGAGCAGCCAGCTGGTGCTAACAGAGCAGGAGCAGCTCTTGTCCAGTGTGTCACGCAGGCTTGGCCACCAGGGCAAGATGCTTTATGTCCTTCCTTCCACATGCGTGCTCAATACCTATGTGTGTACACAATACACACGTGTACACAACACATGTGTCATGGATACACTATACATGTGCGTGCACAATATACACGTGTGTATGTAATACACATGCACGGACGCACTATACTTGTGTGCACATTATACACGCTTGTATGCCATGTATGTGTCTGTGTACGCAACATACATATGTATACACATGACATGCATGCACACAGCGTAATATACACACATATGCAGTATTTGTGTGCACACACTATACACACATGTGTGCAATGTACATGTGTATGTACACGGCGTGCATGTGCATATATGTGATATACACGTACATGTATGCAGTATGCATTCATGCACACAATGCGTGTGCAAAATACATGCACATATGCATACAAAGTATATGTGTATGCACAACTATGTGTACACCCAATATACGTGTGTGTGCATGCTGTATATGTGTGCATGTACACAGTAAGCATGCATGTATGCATGCATGTATACACAACACACATCCAAAGGTACACAGTACACATGTGAGTATATGCAATATACATGCATGTGTGCACAGTACACGTGTGTACACAATATACATGGCATGTACACAATACACATGTGTGCACATGGGCATTTGAATCTTTCTCATGAAATATTCTCAAGCGATGAGTAAGTATGATCATTAGGCTCCTGATACAGTTTAAAATGCAAAGGGAGGAAAGAAAGGGGGCAGAGGATGAAGGGGAAGGGGGGAGTGGAGAGGGCCTGGAGTGGGGAGGAAAAAAAGAGGGGAGGGAGAGGAGACGAGGAAGAGAGATGGCAACAGTCACAAAAATTCTGGTAGATTTTTACATTTCACAGTGAACACTTCTTTCGACTTTGCCGGAGTTACTCTGTGACTGTATCTATATGTTGAACCATAAGAAATTGCTGGTGTCTGACTATTTTTGACCCACAAAAATGGCAGGGTCACATGGTTTGGGTTCTAACCTGAGAGACAGAATTGAGGAGGGTCTTTGTGACTGTGAAGCTCCTGGCCCCATGGACACTCATAGAGGTGCCCCTCCCTCACTGCTGGCGTTCCTCACAGTGACCTGGCTCTCAGAGTGACCCTGCTGCCGTTTGGTGTCTTCCTCAGCCCCCTCCTCCGTCCTTCCGTCCTGTGCATCCTTCGCTTCCTTCCTAAAACTGGTAAAACAGTAGAGCCTGCACCATGGGGCAGCCACGGGGTGGTGCTGGGGGTTAGCTGAGTTCACACATGGTCAGTTCAGAGAACAGTGCTCAAAATACATTAGGTGCTACAAAGTATTAGCCAGAGTAATGATTCAGCTGATATTTTCCTTATCAGTAACTTGAAAGCTTGAGACAGGTGCGCAGAAGAAAATTAGGACCTGTGTACCTCCTTCCCGCACGAGCACACGAAGTCTGGGGGTTAACAGCTCCTGTCGCATATGACCTACCACGAGTGCTTTGTCGTCATGCTTTTCCGTGGCTAAAGATGGATGACCACGGTTTGTTTACCCAACTGCCTGTCTTTATTTATGTGTGCTGTTGTGAAATTCAGCGACTAAGACGCTTTAATAGTTATTTATTTATTTGTCTATTTATTTATTTAATGTTTACTTTTGAGGGAGGGAGGGAGGAAGACCGGGGGAAAGGCAGAGAGAGGGAGAGAGAGAATCCCAAGCAGACTCTGTGCTGTCAACACAGAGCCTGACACGGGGCTTGAACTCAGGAACCATGAGATCGTGACCTGATCTGAAATCGAGAGTCGGATGCTGAATCGACTGAGGCACCCCAAGGCGCCCCCAAGATGCTTTAATATTTAAATGATGCTTCCTTGCCCCTCTGAATCAAAGTGCACGCCTCTCCGTGCACCCCCAGTTGGAGCCGGTCTCCATCTTCCCTGTGCTCCCTGAGCAGCCAGCAGTGGTGTTACACTCCGCTCTCCGGGCTGGAGTCCAGCAGTCCCTCTGCCTCTGAGTCTCAGTTCACCCCTGGGAGAGGAAGCATCACCGTAGCGCCTTCCCTCATTGGATAGTGTGAGGATTAAATGTGACCACGTGTACGAGGTGCTCAGCACAGCATCAGGTACCTGTTAGGTAGACATTCGATATATGCTTGTCATTTCTCTGATCTGTGCTTATGAAACGTACTGCATTGTGTGACAGTCGCCTGGTTATACAGCTGTGTTCCTCACAAAACCATCTTCACTGTGGTCTCCCGGCTTACCCACTTTTGTTGTCCTGGCACCTTGTATATGGTCTGGCACATAAGAGTTGCTCGGTAAATGTGAAACGAAAGAGCAGTTGGATAACGTAATGAAGCGGACGCTACCCAGATACAAATCACTTATGTAATGAAAGGTGACATTAAGTACACGCTCAAGGGGCGCCTGGGTGGCGCAGTCGGTTAAGCGTCCGACTTCAGCCAGGTCACGATCTCGCGGTCCGTGAGTTCGAGCCCCGCGTCGGGCTCTGGGCTGATGGCTCAGAGCCTGGAGCCTGTTTCCGATTCTGTGTCTCCCTCTCTCTCTGTTCCTCCCCCGTTCATGCTCTGTCTCTCTCTGTCCCAAAAATAAATAAACGTTGAAAAAAAAAAAAAAAAAGTACACGCTCAACTCACAGAGTGTTAGTGTCCTAGGGCTGTCATAGCCACAAAGTGTGGGGTCGGGACAACAGAAGTCTATTGTCTTGCAATTGTGGAGACCAGAAGTCTGAAATCAATGTGACAGCAGGGCCGTGTTCCCTCTGAGACCCTAGGTAAATCCTTCCTTGCTTCTTCCTAACGTCTGGAAGTGGCTGTTGGTCCTTGGTGTTCTTGGCTTTTAGCTGCATCACTCCAGTCTCTGCCTGTCTTGTCACGTGATGTTATCCTTGTGTGTCTCTGTGTCCAAATTTCCCTCTTCCAAGGACACGAGTTCTACGGGATTAGGGACCACCCTGAGGACCTCCTTTTTTTTTTTTTTTTTATTTATATATGAAATTTATTGTCAAATTGGTTTCCATACAACACCCAGTGCTCATCCCAAAAGGTGCCCTCCTCAATACCCATCACCCACCCTCTCCTCCCTCCCACCCCCCATCAACCCTTAGTTTGTTCTCAGTTCTCAACAGTCTCTTATGCTTTGGCTCTCTCCCACTCTAACCTCTTTTTTTTTTTTCCCCTCCCCTCCCCCATGGGTTCCTGTCAAGTTTCTCAGGATCCACATAAGAGTGAAACCATATGGTATCTGTCTTTCTCTGTATGGCTTATTTCACTTAGCATCACACTCTCCAGTTCCATCCACGTTGCTACAAAAGGCCATATTTCATTTTTTCTCATTGCCACGTAGTATTCCATTGTGTATATAAACCACAATTTCTTTATCCATTCATCAGTTGATGGACATTTAGGCTCTTTCCATAATTTGGCTATTGTTGAGAGTGCTGCTATGAACATTGGGGTACAAGTGCCCCTATGCATCAGTACTCCTGTGTCCCTTGGATAAATTCCTAGCAGTGCTATTGCTGGGTCATAGGGTAGGTCTATTTTTAATTTTCTGAGGAACCTCCACACTGCTTTCCAGAGCGGCTGCACCAATTTGCATTCCCACCAACAGTGCAAGAGGGTTCCCGTTTCTCCACATCCTCTCCAGCATCTATAGTCTCCTGATT